>NC_056726.1:163008535-163083535 GCF_019279795.1 Protopterus annectens | reverse complement strand
ATATACTGTCTATATAACTGTGGAATTAACAATGAAAGCATCTATGTACATAGTGTAAACAGTGGCGGCTGGTGACTTCAAATCAAAGGGGGGCTGCAGGAGACAGCTGAATGGGTGGGGTCAATGTGAAGGGGTGTGGCCAACTAGAAAGGGGAGGAGCTATGCTCAAAACCACAAAAACTAACCAAATACACTGCCCTGGGTGCCAAACCGTCATTATGAGAGTCCAATCAAGAGAAAATGAAATGTAGAAGATTTATTAAAGTACCAAGTAACATACTGAAAGTAGAAATCTCTGATGCCCCTACTTGTAACAATGTTTCTTACCCAAAAAAAGACCTGCTGCCTGACAACTATCTACTTGTTTCATGGGGAAAACATGATCAAAGTGAAAATGAAAAACAAACAAGAAATAAGCTCAAGATACATTGCTTAAAAGGATTACTGTACAGTTTATGGACCACACGATTGGCATTCTGTTTAGTTTATGGGTAAAGCCTGCAGAGATGACTCAAGTCTCCAAGTGTAATGTGCTTCTTAAAATAATGTAATCCTGTCATTTATTACAAACACTGTCATATGCATTTTAATACCCAAGGCTTATACATTATCTAGTTATGTATTCTCTACATGGCAACAACAGAAAGGCTTTCAATGTTGGCAATTCTTTAACAGTATACTTATTAAAGCTTACTTGCATCTTACGATCTCAGCCAAGCTTACCTGATGGTCATTAAAGTATTGCTACTTAAACACAGAGCAACAGGCACTTTGAGTAATAAACATAAATCAACAGTACATAAAATATGACAGAAACCAGACCATTCTGCAAAAATCAAGGACAGATGAAAAGCCACTCTAGTACTTGTGTCTACCTTGGATGGGGGGGGGGGGATACTCTGCACATTTACACTGCATAACTACTCCTTGCCTTGCTTCGACACATCCAGAGTCACTACATGGGGGAGTGGGGTGCAACAAATATGTCACAATTTGAAATGTCTCTGGCTGACTGTGATGGCCCTGACACATTTGTCATACCTCTTAATCTCAGAGCAAGAAATCTGGACAAAGCCATACATAGAAGTGGGACAAAGGCCCAAAAATAAGGACAATTTTTAAAACTTCTCTACCCTTGAAACTCACATTCATTGAAACAGCATTGAAACCCACATTCAAAGAAAATACATTTTGCCAGTGGCAGATAAAGATTAATTCTGGGCTGTTTTCAAATCATAGGCCCCTTGCATATGAAACATACATGTGCTCTTTGATACACCTTCCTACTGCTTTGAACATTTTCCAGTAAACAATGAAACAAAACACATGCACCAATAATGACAAAACTTTCCAATTCAGAACATTTCCATCATAAAAGTCTACTCAAACTTCTACAGTCCACAATTATCAGTAAATATGCACAATTCTACAGTCCACCGTTATCAGTAAATATGCACAATTCTACAGTCCACCATTATCAGTAAATATGCACAATCTCTGAAGTAAAAAGTCATTAAATAATTCCACATTAAATAAATCTGTAACTAATCAAGAGGTTGCTGCTAGCAGCCACCTTTATATTTCATGGTTTCATCGAAAAATAAAGTGTCTGATGCCCCTGAGGAATAAATTGCCTATATTACATTAAAAATGATAAGCTAGTAATATTGCAATAGGAAATGGATGGCAAACTGATAACAGGCTCATAGTTAGTATCTTAACTTTCAGTACAGCAGCATTCACCACATGTGGGAGTAGAACCAACAACCTTCTGCATCAAAAGCAAGTACACAACCTGTTGTGCTATTAACAATATAAGTTGACTTAGCATAAGCAGCACTAAACTTCTCTTCCCCTGCAGCTCTCAGCTCCTTGTAAAATCTACTCAATACTCAATTGCATCTCAACTTTTGCAGCACAAGAAATCTGGAAAAAGCCAAATTTATTGAGGGGGTCAAAAGGCCAAAAAACAGGGACACATTAAACATTGCTTGCATAATCTTGTAAAGTTGCTAGAATAAAATGCTGTGTTACCACCATACATTTTACTGCCAAGGTCCCTGTGCAAAACAGTCAGAGCAACATACCACTACGTTTCTTATCCAAAAAAGACCTGCTGCAAGAAACAAGCTCAAGATAAATTGCTTAAAAGATTACTGCACAGGTATTAGGAGTCGGACACCTACCTCAATTTAAGAAGTGTTAAAAAAAGAGTGACTGTGTCCGTTTCCGTCATGAACTGAAGTTAGGAAGGATTGGAGCTCTTTCTTTTCTCTGACTTACTGACTCTTCTCTCTGTTTGCTTTTTCTACAGAAAAGGTCTTCATATACCACATTCCCCACTTTTGAAGTTACATTCTGCCCTTTGATGTATTACACTATCATGCTAGCACTTCATCTAAAGCACAATCCCCCAAGCACAACAAATCACTAATTCTCTATACTGCAAGGCTAAAAAAAATCTGCAAAAAGGCCACTTAGATGCACTACATACACTAAGGATTACATCATTTGTGCTGCCATCCCCTTAATTTGGGATTATGTAAAACACTAAACTATAACCCCTAATCGTAACATTAATCCCTATACCAAAAATAAGCACAAGACACTAAGTCTTCATTTCATGCAGGTGGAGACAAATTTCTCTACCGATGCATGCAAGAGATTAGGTTTAGAAAAGATATGCAAGCTTCCCTCTCCCTTAAATCCAAATCAAGAAAATAAGAATTACAATGCACACAGGGTAACACCTGATGACCATGTTGCACTAGCAACTCTACTGAAAGCTGCACTGTAGAGAAATATGCAGCTTGATTTAAACTGCAACTAAGGTTGGACTTTCTTCAACCAGGACCAGTTTAAGCATGGACTCTCCCCATCAACCAGAAAAGGTTTATGGACACATAAATAAAATTAGTTCTACAGTTGCCAACTGATTATAGCAATGCTGCCATTAGATAAAGCCCGAGTTTCCATTTCATAACAAAATTAATTACCTTTATATTAAGCTTTAGTACCCCCCATTCCAGTCTAAACAACTCTAGGCATTCCTACCTTCTGTTATAGGAAGCATGGTCTCAAGGTTACAGATAAATGCTAACATCAGCATGCAAACAATTACTTCTGCACCTTCACTCTGTTCTTCCTCTAACTTCTTTCTTCTTCTTCTTTCTTCAGTTCTTTCTTCTTCTGTTCTTCAGCACAGGCTGCACAGCTGACAAAATATTTAGGCCACCCAAAAAAAAAAAAATCAAAGTCCAATGGCAAATTTATTAATAAATAAGTATCGGTCCTTCCCATGTGACTGACTCAGTCACGAATCCACAACTGACTTACTGTTTGATTCTCGCTCTTTTCCCAGCACATAAATCCCTGGAAGAGAGTGACAACCAATCAGCAGCATTTAGCCCAGCAAGCACGTCATGTACGTGCCTGCGGATGTCGCAGTCCAAGCCCCATCCAATTCTATGTGGTTAGACTGCTTGGCATCACAATGATGCCTTAATTAGCCCACTGGGCTGCAATAAAAACAAACAAAAAAAATCTTTATTTAAAACCGCCGCAACCCGAAGCGGTTAAAGTGCGCATGCGCGTACTTGCTGAGTCGGGGACTCGGAGACAAAAACAAAGTAATTTTAAAATAATATTATGCTACTGTAGTCTGTCACACAAAAAAGTACTTTTTCTTTTTTTTAGCTGAGGGGGCTGCAGTCCTGCAGTCCAATGCCATGAGCCGCCCCTGAGTGTAAATAGATATGTTGTATGACCTATATCCTGTGGTATTTGACATCAATGTATAACATATGTATATGTATGTATGTGTATGTATGTATATATGTGTGTATGTATGTATGTGTATGTATATATATATATATATATATATATATATATATATATATATGTGCACATGGTCATGTTGTAAGATGGTTTTTATTTGTGACATTTATTAATGTAAAAATAAAAATAAAAATTACTGAAAAAAAAAAAAAACACTTCAGGGTCTTACACTCCCCCCCCCCCAAAAAGTGAAAGTACACTGCACAGATAAAGCTCCATGCACTACACAGAATTATGATTGGGTCTATGATCATAGCCAATTTTATGTGATCTCAACATAAAGTAGATGCCGACATCTCGAGCTTCATTCTTAAATTGAATTTCTTGTCATCTATGTCTCAAAGACATAATAAGCTATGAACATAGCCCTAGTCATAATCCTTTATACTATAATATCTTTGTGCATGCAGTGTAGCGTAAGATATACTTCTGTGCTATACTAGCTGAAGATGTGAAGATGCTGATTAACCTAAGCATTACCATGACCCTTGGACATTCTTTGTTAATATTATTATTATAGCTCAGTATGTGTTTTATTTTAGTTCTTAATCTACAGTGTCATAATTAAAGTGAACTGTACTCCATAGATCTTCAAAACTGACACATGAAGATGACATACATCAAAAGTTTTTGTGCCCTGGCTGAGTAGGAAGCAAGCATAATGCAGTCACTGATGTTGGTATTTTATATTTTATTTCCATAGCATAGTTCTGGCATCTTATTTTTTACTGTTAATATTTCATTCATTATAATGGTTTAACCAATTATATCAGTTGTTATCAAGTCATTGTTTTTATAATGCTTTGTCAATGAAATGTCCACATTTTTGTTTATTAATTGTTTTGGTTGCATGCATTTGTGTGTGTGTGTGTGTGTGTGTGTGTGTGTGTGTGTGTGTGTGTGTGTGTGTGTGTGTGTGTGTGTGCGTGTGTGTGTGTGTCTATGAAAATGGTAACTGAAAATGCTATTTTAAGATTCAAGTAAAGACACATACTTCAGAAATACGTCTGAGAAATTAGCATGTCACATTTCTTGTGCAACTGTTTCACAAAATGTCTTTGCATTATTGACAAAGTAAACATTACTTAATCCTCACTGCTTTCTGCTTTGTACTTTTCTATTCCTAAAGCAACCTCGTGATGCAATTTGCTTTAAATAATCAGGGAAATTCAATAAAGCTTACACACATTATTTTCCTGTGTTCACATTGCCATGATGTGCACACTGGCATGAACAATTTTAGATTCAATAAACTCTATGTAGTGGTGTGCAATCACAAGCACGTGCATGCAACTATGGAACCTTTCGTGCAAAGCAAATTTTGGTTTACGTAGCTGAATTTTATGCAAATCAACCAGGTGGAGCAATCCAACAACCCATAATGCATCCATGTAGTCTCCATGTCCGTTACTATTATATGCGGGCATTTTCCTTGTACAGGAGTCTACATGAAAAGAAGGGGATGTAAAAGTCCACAAATATGGACATAATTCCCCTGAAAAGGTAAGATCCCATAAATACATGCTCAAATCATGTACAGTGGATGTCTGAAAACAGCAGGAATTATGTAAAATTAATATTTATTTATTTATTTTTAATTCCTGCATGTTTGCACTATGCACCACATTGAGCAAACATGTTTAACATAAAAATAAAAAGAAAAAGAAATATGTAAAAGAACAGTATAATGTACTCTAGACGAAAGTACTGTTTCCTGATAACATTAAAACCTCTATAGGTTACATCTCTTGTAATCATTTTAAATAGAGTTGCTTGCTACTGAGATTTGTCTGCATACATCAACTGGACATAAGCTGATTTAAGTATATTTCCTGCATTTTATTGTGGTTTTATAATTTGGACTGATTCCTCAGATCTAGCTCTGTTGAAACTGTCTTGTGTGTATATCTGAAGCTCTGCACTAGTTGCTAAACTGCTTTGAAATTCCTTTAAGTGTTAATTAGCTTGGGGGTTTCTGATAACATTAAAACCTGTGTTGGTTACATCTCTTGTAATCATTTTAAATAGAGTTGCTTGCTACTGAGATTTGTCTGCATACATCAACTGGACATAAGCTGATTTAAGTATATTTCCTGCATTTTATTGTGGTTTTATAATTTGGACTGATTCCTCAGATCTAGCTCTGTTGAAACTGTCTTGTGTGTATCTCTGAAGCTCTGCACTAGTTGCTAAACTGCTTTTAAATTCCTTTAAGTGTTAATTAGCTTGGGGGGTTTCTGATAACATTAAAACCTGTGTTGGTTACATCTCTTGTAATCATTTTAAATAGAGTTGCTTGCTACTGAGATTTGTCTGCATACATCAACTGGACATAAGCTGATTTAAGTATATTTCCTGCATTTTATTGTGGTTTTATAATTTGGACTGATTCCTCAGATCTAGCTCTGTTGAAACTGTCTTGTGTGTATCTCTGAAGCTCTGCACTAGTTGCTAAACTGCTTTGAAATTCCTTTAAGTGTTAATTAGCTTGGGGGTTTCTGATAACATTAAAACCTGTGTTGGTTACATCTCTTGTAATCATTTTAAATAGAGTTGCTTGCTACTAAGATTTGTCTGCATACATCAACTGGACATAAGCTGATTTAAGTATATTTCCTGCATTTTATTGTGGTTTTATAATTTGGACTGATTCCTCAGATCTAGCTCTGTTGAAACTGTCTTGTGTGTATCTCTGAAGTTCTGCACTAGTTGCTAAACTGCTTTGAAATTCCTTTAAGTGTTAATTAGCTTGGGGGGTTTCTGATAACATTAAAACCTGTGTTGGTTACATCTCTTGTAATCATTTTAAATAGAGTTGCTTGCTACTGAGATTTGTCTGCATACATCAACTGGACATAAGCTGATTTAAGTATATTTCCTGCATTTTATTGTGGTTTTATAATTTGGACTGATTCCTCAGATCTAGCTCTGTTGAAACTGTCTTGTATGTATCTCTGAAGCTATGCACTAGTTGCTAAACTGCTTTGAAATTCCTTTAAGTGTTAATTAGCTTGGGGGTTTCTGATAACATTAAAACCTGTGTTGGTTACATCTCTTGTAATCATTTTAAATAGAGTTGCTTGCTACTGAGATTTGTCTGCATACATCAACTGGACATAAGCTGATTTAAGTATATTTCCTGCATTTTATTGTGGTTTTATAATTTGGACTGATTCCTCAGATCTAGCTCTGTTGAAACTGTCTTGTGTGTATCTCTGAAGCTCTGCACTAGTTGCTAAACTGCTTTGAAATTCCTTTAAGTTTTAATTAGCTTGGGGGGTTTCTGATAACATTAAAACCTGTGTTGGTTACATCTCTTGTAATCATTTTAAATAGAGTTGCTTGCTACTGAGATTTGTCTGCATACATCAACTGGACATAAGCTGATTTAAGTATATTTCCTGCATTTTATTGTGGTTTTATAATTTGGACTGATTTCTCAGATCTAGCTCTGTTGAAACTGTCTTGTGTGTATCTCTAAAGCTCTGCACTAGTTGCTAAACTGCTTTGAAATTCCTTTAAGTGTTAATTAGCTTGGGGGGTTTCTGATAACATTAAAACCTGTGTTGGTTACATCTCTTGTAATCATTTTAAATAGAGTTGCTTGCTACTGAGATTTGTCTGCATACATCAACTGGACATAAGCTGATTTAAGTATATTTCCTGCATTTTATTGTGGTTTTATAATTTGGACTGATTCCTCAGATCTAGCTCTGTTGAAACTGTCTTGTGTGTATCTCTGAAGCTCTGCACTAGTTGCTAAACTGCTTTGAAATTCCTTTAAGTGTTAATTAGCTTGGGGGGGTTCTGATAACATTAAAACCTGTGTTGGTTACATCTCTTGTAATCATTTTAAATAGAGTTGCTTGCTACTGAGATTTGTCTGCATACATCAACTGGACATAAGCTGATTTAAGTATATTTCCTGCATTTTATTGTGGTTTTATAATTTGGACTGATTCCTCAGATCTAGCTCTGTTGAAACTGTCTTGTGTGTATCTCTGAAGCTCTGCACTAGTTGCTAAACTGCTTTGAAATTCCTTTAAGTGTTAATTAGCTTGGGGGTTTCTGATAACATTAAAACCTGTGTTGGTTACATCTCTTGTAATCATTTTAAATAGAGTTGCTTGCTACTGAGATTTGTCTGCATACATCAACTGGACATAAGCTGATTTAAGTATATTTCCTGCATTTTATTGTGGTTTTATAATTTGGACTGATTCCTCAGATCTAGCTCTGTTGAAACTGTCCCCCCCCCCTGTTCTTGGTAGTAGTTTAAATTTGGTGGCTTTTGCAGTGCCCTCCCCACTGTAGATTTGATCTAGGACACTCTCCCAGTCCCATCTCTTTACCGCATTCTATCTAATAAACCCTTTCTGCACTTGCTTTTAGTCCTTTTTAATTTAATTACTTTTTTTCAAACTGTGTGTGGACTAATATTGCTACATACTCAAGCGTGCCAGCTTGTACTGCATGTGAATTGTTTTTACTACTGTTTTTGCTACTTTTCTGAAAAAAAAAATTCTGCTTTTACTGTATTGGTATTTCTTCCTAATTTGTTTTACTTTTGCGTCATCTTAAAAGTACTCAGTTGTATTTATTACTTCTCGGTGCAACTCATTCTAAGCCTTTTAGTTTAAGCACTTGGGCTTCAGACCAGTTGTTTTACATTAAGAAGGTTTGTGGTTTGCACTGTAGTGGCAGGACAGGTAGCTTACATCCTTCTAAGTTGGGAACTGCTGATTGAGGGCTCAGTGTCAGTTATTCTAAAATTGTATTAATTCTGGTTTAAGCACTTGGGCTTCAGGCCAGTTATTTTACATTAAAAGGGTTCGTGGTCTGCACTCTTGTGGGAGGAGAGGCTGGACTCTGCCCTTCTGAGCTGGGAATTTCTGGTTAAAGGCTTATAGTGCCTGCATATTTGAACTGCTTCTTACTGAAATTGGTACACCTTGTTTGTTTTAGCGTAGACTAGATCCAGACCTGCTGAATCTAGTTTGTTTGTATAACTTAAGCACTATTCCAGGCATTCTTCAAAGTATTCAATTGTATTTATTACTGCTTGGTAGTAACTTGATTAAAGTGTAGCTACCATTCTAAGTCTTTTGGATTAAGCACTTGGGCTTCAGACCAGTTGTTTTACATTAGGAAGGTTTGTGGCCTGCACTGTGGTGGCAGGACAGGTGGCTTACATCCTTCTAAGTTGGGAATTGCTGATTGAGGGCTCAGTGTCTGTTATTCTAAAAATGTATTAGTTCTGGTTTAAGCACTTGGGCTTCAGGCCAGTTATTTTACATTAAGAAGGTTCGTGGTCTGCACGCTTGTGGGAGGAGAGGCTGGACTCTGCCCTTTTGAGCTGGGAATTTCTGGTTAAAGGTTTATAGTGCCTGCATATTTCAACTGTTTCTTACTGTAATTGGTACACCTTGTTTGCTGTAGTCCTCTCTTAAAACCTAGTTGCCTCATGGTTTTGGCGTCCTTTCAGGCTTGTTGGCGAAGCACCCACCAAGAGGAGAAAACGCTGAGAGAAGAAAGGAGCCACTTTTGAGATTTTAAGTATTTTTCCTCTGTTTATTTGCTAAGTTTTTCTGCATAGTTGCCTAGTTTGAGCATTTTCTGGCTTGTTAAACTTGATTTCTGCATTAGTAGCTGTATTTAGAGCACAACCAAAAGCTATTTACTGAATTTCCTGTTTGCACTTAATTTTAAAATAATTTTTTTCTCAAAACTTGCATATTTTCTGTCTTTGGCCTAGCACTCTTGTGTGGGGTCATTTACTGTACTCCAAAAAAAAAAAAAAAGCTCAGCACTTGTCTTAAAAGCATCTTCTTTTCAGGTTTAGCACTTCTGTATTATACAAAGTCCTTCACTAGCGAACCCCCCGTACCCACTTCCTTACTAAGTCCTCTCTTATTCAGTTACACCCCTAACTTCTTAATTTCTCTAGCATGTCGAAGGGCCAGATGCTGGCATCCTCCCCTGTCCAGTTGGTGAATTTGGGAATATTGAGGCAATGTTACAATTGCCTCATGTACACAGACAACCCTCTCCTCCTCCCACATAACACAAATACTTGCGAGAGATGCAGCTATTTGGCCAAACTGGAGGCTGAGCTCTTTCAACTCAGGACTGGCAAGACCAGACAGGAGGAGAAGGCAGCTACACACACCACAAAACCAGTCTCACATAAAGCTATCACAACAATGAATCAAACACATAAACACACTAAGACATACTCGGAGGCTCTGAGCAAAAATTTACCTAAACAGCAGAGGCCTCCAAAGCAGACACCCAAGCAACTGCCACCTCATGACACACCACAGGCAACACATAAACCACAAAATTAGTGTGCAAAGCAGTCACAGCCCTTAAGGCCAAATACAACACCAAACATACTTGTCATAGGTAACTCCATAGTCAGACACACTGACGTCCCACTCACCAGGCTGAATAAGGAGAGGGTCACAGTAAGCTGCCTATCGGGCGCTAGAATCCGCCACATAACACAAGCACTCGGGTCACTCCACAGCAAGTACAAATATGACACAGTCATTGTCCATGCTGGTGTGAATGACCTGAGACGTACCTCCCTGGACTACATGAAAAGAGACATAGAGGAGCTCTCTGATTATGTAGCCCAGGCAGGTATGACCCTGACCCTGAGCAGTATCCTTCCTTCACCAAGAATGATGCCACAACATAGAGACAAGATGATCAGCTTTAACAATTGGCTTAATTTCTGGTGTCATTCAAAGGGGATCCAGTGTCTGTCTGCCTGGGATGACATGCTTGACAAGCCACGCTGCTTCGCAAAAGACGGCTTGCACCTGTCACCCCTGGGATTCCGGATATTGGCTAAGGCTCTTGCCACCCCCATAGTGCCTTTTTTAGGCAAGGCTCAAATTCTAAACCTACCACCCTAGAAAACAAAAATGGGAAGAAACTAAGGGTAATGCTACTCAATGCCAGAAGTCTAAATCTCAAAATGCACGCACTCGAGGCCCTTCTCAGTATGGAGAACATTGATGTCTGTGCTGTAACTGAAACCTGGTTCAAGGCTCCTGAGAGCACCCTGGCACTATCAGGTTTTACCTCATATCATGCGTTCCGGCCCCAAAACCCGGACCACACCACAAAAGGAGGGGGCATATCCATATTCATCAAGGATAACCACACCTCCAGGTTGGTGGCAATGCACGAAGCATCAGAAACCATGCAGGTGCAATTAACCATAGGCAAAACTGCTCTACAATTTATAGCATGCTACAGGCCACCCTCTCAAACTCAGGAACCCCACACAGCCCTCCTGAAGACACTGGAGGGTATAAATGTATCTCCAAACACCATTATATTGGGTGACTTCAACTACCCGAATATAGACTGGGAACATTACTCAAGCCCCAACTTTTTAGCCCAAAGGTTCCTGGAGTTCATAAATTCAAATGCCATGGAACAACTAGTCACCGTTCCCACAAGAGGAGAAAATATACTAGATCTCATCATCACAAACATGGGGACAAAATGCTCCACACCGGAAGTATATCCCTCATTGGTGAGATCAGATCATAAACTAATCTCACTGGAAATTCACATCCCGCCCCACCCCACACAAAAAGACCACAGTGAAGAACTTCTCTAAAGCAAACTTCACACTACTCAAGTCTGGTGTGGTATCCTTCAAGGCCCCGAGCCAGTGGGAACCACAACCCAAGCTGCGGTAGCCCTTACAAATGCCTTCTCTGAACACCTCCAGGACTGCATGGATCAGGCAATCCCTAATAAAACCAAGACTCTTTCCACCAAGGGCAAACGTCCAGTCTGGTGGACCCCAGCCATAAACAAACTTTACAATAAGAGGAGAAAGCTGTTACATAATAGAGCAAAATCCATAAAAGAGAAGACACCCTTGATCATTATTAGTAAAAAAATACGAGCACTCATAAAATCATCCAAGGCCAACTTTGAGAGAAAAATTGCCATAGATTCAAAAGACAATCATAAGGCCTTCTTCAGCTATGTTAGAAACCTGGGTGGAATCTCCCAGATATGCTCAGAATTAATCCAAAATGATACAAAAATCACTGAACCCACAGACATTGCCAACATACTGGCGGACAGGTTCAGTGCAAACTTCACCCCCCTCCCCCTCAAAAGGAGAGATAACTATCCCAGCGGAGTGTAGCCTCCCAGACATCTCAAATGCGCAGGTAAAAGCTGCTCTCTCTAAAGCTAAAAACACAGCATCAATGGGACCGGATGGTGTCCCCGGCTGTGTGCTACACGAACTCAATGAGGAACTAAACCCGCACATAAGGCAGCTGTTTAATCTTAGCCTTACCACAGGATACGTGCCCAAGGAGTGGCGTACGGCAGCTGTGGTCCCACTCCACAAAGGCGGTGCCTCTACGGACCCTGGTAATTACTACCCCATAAGCTTAACAAGCCTGGTCTGCAAAGCTATGGAGAGGATCATAATGGAACTCATAAACAAAGACATAGGGGACTTGCAGACATTGGACCCGACCCAGTTTGGCTTTGTCAAGGGCAGATCATGCCTTTTGAACTTGGTCGACTTCTTCGAAACAGTCACCAAGGCCATTGATGAGGGAAAGACAGTCCATACAGCCTACCTTGACCTTGCAAAAGCTTTCGACACAATACCCCACTCAGGTATTATAGAGAAACTTACCAGCTTAAATGTAAACCCATATGTCACAAGATGGGTTGCAAACTGGCTAAAGGACAGAACCCACAGGGTCAGAGTTGCTGGCACCATGTCAGACTCCAAGCCGGTCACAAGTGGTGTCCCACAGGGCTCAGTCCTTGGCCCCCTGTTGCTCAGCATCTACTTCTCAGAAGTACAGGTAAACATAGGAGGACTATGGCTGACAAAGTTTTCAGATGACTGCAAACTGGGCGCCATAGTGGAAAGTACATCGGACACAGATATCCTTCAGAGGGGTCTCACGGAAACTGATAGCTGGTGCCAGAGCCATGGCCTGAAGTTAAATGCCAAAAAATGTATAGTCATACCCTTCGGGAAAAACAAGGTAACCCCAAGCTACCATATAGGTGGCAATCCACTAAGCACAGAAGAGGTTATCAGGGACCTGGGGACCTAGGTTGACAGTGGCCTTTCTTTTGACACTCACATTGCTAAAGTGGTTAGAAAGACCTTCTACATTGCCCACCTGATCATGAAGGGATTCACATCCAGATCAAGTGAGGTCATTGTTCCCCTGTACTCTTCACTTATCAGACCAATGATAGAGTACAGTGCCCCATTCGGGATGTATCTCACCCGACACCTGCAGCAATTGGAGAGACCCCAAAAGTTCCTAACCAAAAGGATAAAGGGATTCCAAAATCTGTCATATGCTGCCAGACTGAAGAAACTCCAGCTCTATTCAGTTGCATACCGTCTGCTCGGAGGTGACCTGTGCCTGACATACAAGGCCATGTCCAACCCGGAATTAATGGACATGCTCCACCTCAAAAAATCCAAATCTACCAGATCCACTAGAGCAAGTGACTTAAACCTTAGCACGGATATAAATAAGACATGCTGGATGGATAGATTTGTCACTCAGAGACTCCCTATGCTGTGGAATAAAATCCCGGTCCATGTGAGGCAGAGCACCTCGCTGGCTCTGTTCAAGAGAAATCTTGACCGGTGGATGGGAGATCATAAGTTTACCCCGGGAATCATCTCTGTGTCACTGCTGGACAGAGGCAAAACAAACTAATGGGCACAATATTTTTTAACATAAGGGGTGGCGTAAGCCACAAAACTTTGGGCTAGGCTTATAAATGCCTTAGGGCAGATAGCCTAGTATAAACCTATGAACCTATGAACCTATGAACCTATAAATGGAAACTGCGATGTATTCAATTAATATAGTTTTGCATAGTTATGCTGCATGATGTTGCATGCAGCTCAGCATTGTGCACTAACACAGGATATCCTAAGCAGGTAAACTGCATCATAATTATACAGTCCCACATGGTGGACCTACTCAAAGTCAAAGTCACAGTAAACTTCATTGTCATTTAGAACTACACTTGTGTAGCCTAAATGAAATTTCATGCATCAGCTCAATTCTTGAGATTACAAAAGAAAGTGAAACAACACATACAAGTAAAGGAATAAACAACTTAACTAGCAAATACAATACTACCCCAATATAGGTAAGAAAGAGCAGAGACATTTACCAACACTCATTTATGAAAAGAATACCTTCCCCGAGTTAAATTAAGTATCCTATTTAAAGTAATACAAAACACACTACAGATTGAAATGCCTAAGTTATTTGTCTAATAATGCACTTGAGTGAGTTAAACAATACTGACTATGGATATAATAAATAAATAGTGCACTTACTTGGAATATATCTAAGTATATATTGCACAAATAAATAAAAATGTACTTATTATGTGTCCAGACCCCTGGGACAAGTGCCTGAGTTCAGAAGTCTAATCACTGTAGGGTAGAAACTGTTACTGAATCTTGTAGTCCTGCAGTGGATGCTGCAATACTCCAGAACTGTATAAAGTATGCATACACAATGAATTCTGATTCTCCCTCGGTACTCTGAACCATTGGAGTAGAGACTTGGAAATTTTAACTGAGATAATGCTAGGGGCTGAGGCAGCTATTCTACATCTGTATGTGCTAGATGCTGAAGTCAGTGCTGCTGGTGCTGCTGACAATAGGCCTAGGCTGAGAAGGAGAAGAGTGTTCAGGTCCAGGGTAACCCACCAGGAGCTACATGAGCTGGAGATTATAGAGCGCTACAGGGTGGACAGGGGTATATTACAAGAACTCAGTGAGCTCTGCCAGCCTCAACTCAGACCCAGAGCCAACAGAGGGGAACCCATCCCAGTGAAACAAAGGTATGTGTTGCCCTTAGGACACTAGCTACAGGTACTTTTCAAAGACCAACTGGGGACATGACGGGGGTGTTACAGGCATCTGCATCCAGGATACCCCACCAATTCCCTGGATGGTATGTCCCTACATGTCAGTGAGCACATATCCTTTCCCCTTTCCCCTGAGGTGAGGGCCAGCAATATGCAACAGTTCTACTATGCACACTGCCCTGAAGTACTGGGTGCCATAGATTGCACTCATGTACACATCAAGGCACCACCTGGTGAGAAGGGTAGAATCTACATTAACCTCAAGGGATACCACTCCATCAACTGCCAGGTCGTGTGCAATGCCCAGGGGATTATCATGAATGTGTGTGCTGGCAACCCTGGCAGTTATCAAGACTCCCATATCTAGCACACATCACAGCTGTAACAGATGTTTGCTAGGGGGGACATCCCACAGGGCCATTTACTGGGGGATGCTGGCTACACCCTGGAATCGTGGATGATAACACCCATCAGAAATGCGCACACACCCACAGAAGAAATCCATAATGAAACACACCCACAAACTATGAACATCATAGAGCATGTGTTTGGGCTTCTGAAGTCATGGTTCTGGTGGCTTGATATACCTTTCCAAAAACTGACAAGTAAAACTTCTAAAACTCATAAAAAGACAACAGGCAACATGACTGGAATAACTACTCACAAATTTATTAAGCACTTTTATCCAAAACATATGGTTGAATTTCATCAGATTTGAGTAGTTATTCCAGTCGTGTTGCCTGTTGTCTTTTTACGAGTTTTGGAGGCTTGATATACCTGCTGGAGCCTTGCAGTATACTCCACTCACATGTGCACAAATATCTACAGTATGTGCTATACTACACAATCTGATCCTGCGAAAACAGCTGCAGCAGGATCAGAAAAGGGAAGGGATACACAGCCCCCCACCAGTGCCTAGGTCACTACAGCCAGTTACAGGAGGACTCAGAGGAGGACCCCCCCGCTGATGTTCCTGTAGGCAGACATAGGCATGTTCTGTATGCCCTGGCTTTGGCTAAGAGACAACGCATAGCACGTTCATTGACAACCTAGGGACTAATACCTTACTCATACTCACATACATATTTTAAAATTGATGCCAGGCAACTCACACATTCTGTATCTATCCATATATTGCCTGAGTACTGCTTGCATCAGACAGAGTCAGCACTGAACTACAGTTGTGTCAGCTGCTGCATTTGCAAGGTAAGTCCATAACCTACACAATATTCTAGTGGATTATTCTAATGTTTGGGTTTGTGAAGGGCCGATCTTGTCTCCTGAACCTGATTGACTTCTTTGAATCAGTCTCCAGAGTCATGGAAAAGGGTAAGGTGGTCCACACAGCTTATTTAGACCTTGCCAAGGCCTTTGACACCATCCCCCACTCTGGAATCATAGATAAACTTACTAAGTTGGGCATTAATCCGTATGTCACCCAATGGGTTGCTAAATGGCTTACTGATAGAACCCACACTGTAAAAGTAGCCGACTCCAAATCCAGCTCCAGACAAGTGACAAGTGGAGTACCTCAGGGTTCAGTCCTGGGGCCGCTCTTGTTTGGCATCTACTTCTCTGAAGTACAGGTCAACACTAAGGGACTCTGGCTAACAAAGTTTGCAGATGACTGCAAACTGGGAGCCATTATTGAATCCCCAAATTATGTGGATACTCTACAAAAGGGCCTTACAGAAACAGATGCTTGGTGCCAGAGCCATAGGCTCAAGCTCAATGCCAAGAAATGTATTGTTATCCCTTTGGGAAAAACATGTATCCATGAATTACCATATAGGTGGCAGTACACTAAACACAGAAAGTGTGATAAGAGACTTAGGGACACAAGTGGACAGTGGTCTCACCTTCGATAACCACATCGCCACAACAGTCAGGAAATCCTTCTATGTGGCACACCTCATCACGAAGGGCATTTCATCCAGAAAAAAGGAGGTCATTGTCCCACTGTACTCATCCCTCATTAGACCCATTATAGAATACAATGCCCCATTTGGTATGTACCTCTCAAGACATCTGCAACAACTGGAAAGGCCTCAGAAATACCTCACTAAAAGAATCACAGGTCTAAAGCAGATGCCCTATGCTGACCGCCTTAAAAAACTCCAGCTGTACTCTGTCGCATATCGTCTGCTCAGAGGCGATCTCTCCTTAACATACAAGGCCATGTCAAACCCAGAGCTGTTGGACATGCTACACTTAAAGAAATCCCATTCTCTCAGAGCTACACGCTCCAGGGATCTAAACCTTGTCATCACAATAAACAAAACATGCTGGAGGGATAGGTTCCTGACCCAGAGACTCCACAGACTCTGGAATAGATTGCCCATACATGTCAAGCAGAGTGCCTCTTTGGACCTCTTCAAGAGGAACCTTGACGATTGGATGGAAGAAAGGAAATTCACCCCAGGGATCATGTCAGTCACCCTGCTAGACAGGGGTCCAGGAAAGTAAATAATGTGGGAAGAAATAGCCAGGGAATTGTTATGGCTAGGCTTGTATAGGCCCTAGGGCTGATAGCCTAGTACCAACCTATGAACCAACCTATATGTCATTGCAGCTATGGACCTGGCACATTATGCAGGTAACTACAGTGGGTTATTTGGATAGAAGATATATCCACATGGGACTACAGACACCTATTCAACTATCATGTCTCTATTTGAAATCAGTAAGCCTCATGCATAGTATATTCATGTAGTCCTACTGCAAAAGATTACTGGTGCATCATTTAAGGGAGATATTAGAAAGTGAGGTTAAATGATAGTCAGACTAGTTTGCATCCTAACAGAACATGGGGTTTGTTTTCATACCCCTCAAAACAGCAGTGTCCCCATGTAACTGCCATAATAGTAAGTCATCTATGCTATATGAGTATTTCACACAGTTAACATGCCACACAGTCTCAGGACAGTAATATAAAACTTGATCTTGCATCACATGTATTAGGTAACTGAGAAATAGCAGTGTACATATTTATGCAGGCGATTGTGTGATGAATGATCCCCTTTCTGTCAATCTGCTTCTGTGCCTCAAAAGACTAAGGCAGTTAGCTTGTGTTATGGTGTCCAGGGTTCTAATCTTTGTGAACTAGTAATAATGTGTGTTTTACAGACTGTGACTCTGTGTATCCTATACCATTATTAACCTCTTTCTTATATTAATTCCACATTTGTGTGCTGCACTGCATGTCTGCAACCTGCTTAATAAGTCTTACGGGAAATACAACCATGAAGAAACAGGGACAGAGGTCAGGCTGCATAACAAACAAATTCTCAGCCTGGAGTACAGCTACATGTGGGCTGGAGTCATAATAGAAAGTCTCTGATGTAAGCAGTGCACCTCCCACTTGTGCACTGATTACCAACGTGCAAACATGTCCATAAATGCCAACGTGCATGCCCTTACATTAAGTTAAGCAGAGTGAAAATCCGTTGCTCCTCACGCTTTAAAAAAAAAAAAAAAAAAAAAAATATATATATATATATATATATATATATATATATATATATATGGGTCTACTTCGAATAACCGAACCGCCACTTCACCGACACCCAGAAGATCAAGACGGAACGACCGAACAGGTAGGTGATCGAAAAGGCGATATTCCGACAGCCGAAAGACTGACAACGGCAACGTGTGAGCATGATCCGGTAAGTGTGTGATAGTGACGGATTTAGGATTGGGGAGCGGACAGGTAAGTGTACGATAGTGAGGGATTTTAAGTTAGGGTGTGGGAAAGGTGAGTGTGCGGTAGTGTCGGACTTAGGGTTCCTGTAAGGTAAGTGTGTGATAGTGACGTAGTGTAGTGTAGGGAAGGGTTGAGTGTGTTAGGGTTAGTATGCGGGTGGAGTGAGTGTGCGATAGTGACGGGCTTAATGTTTTAGGGTGGGTTAAGTGATTTAGGGTTAGGGTGCAGGTAGGGTAAGTGTGCGATAGTGACGGTGTTGAGGTTTAGGGGTGGGTTAAGTGAGTTAGGGTTAGGGTGAGGGTTGGGTAAGTGTGCGGTAGTGTCGGACGTTAGGGTTAGGGTTTAGGTTAAGGTTAGTGGATATGTTATTGTGTGCAATGTGTAGTTTACGTTTTTTGTGTCGGTGTAATGGTGTTCGGTTTTTTGAGTTGTTGGTGTTTGTCGGTGTTGTGTGTTTTCAGTTGTTTGGGGTCTGTAAATTGTGTGTCGGTGAATCGGAAGTTCGGTTATAGAAAGTAGACCCATATATATATATATATATATATATATATATATATATATATATATATGTATATAACATATCTATATGTGTATGTGTGTGTATATATATATATATATATATATATATATATATATATATATATATACACACACACACACACACACACACAGACATATACATCTCTATCTCTCTCTCTTGATATATATATATATATATATATATATATATATATATATATATATATATATATATATACTTATACATATGCACACATATAAATATATATATATATATATATATATATGTAGTTGTGTGCACGTATGTCTGTGATGTCCTACATACCCAAATCATAAAGAGGAAAGCTGCACTAAGCCACATATACTGTTTAGAAAAGCACCAAAAGTAAGGGCTGTACTTTAAATAACGCATTTACAATCTGTGGAAGTGAGTAGAATAATTTTGCATTTGGAGGACTATTGGGACATCTGAAATTCAGATTTCTGTCAGTCTCCTCTCACTTCATGTATAAATCATGCCACATATGGCAACAAACCATAATTTAGTGTGAAACACATATAAATATGAGTCAAACATATGGACTTGCTGCAGGCATCTGGACAGTGGAGATTTATAGTGCCCTACTATTCAAGACCACATGTCTCATTAAGACTGCATGTGGAAACCTTGAAGATGTGTGGCACAGTATAGGAATATGTACATATATTATGAAGACATATGTTTGTATCTATGCCTGCCAGCAACAACACCCACATTCACTACAGCCCCCTGCGTCTATTGGATTTCACCACACATACATCAACAACTGAACAAGTTGTATAATGTTGTGTGCTCATTCATGGACAGGGCAAATGGATTGTGGCCACAGGGTTGCCCATCCAAATGCAAACAGACACATATGCTCAAAATGGGTACTGTTGTTACATAGCTAGGCTACTAACTTAATTGACTGCTAGGCTGCTAGCTACAGATGACAGTGAGAAGCAATGTGACTATGGAGGCATCCCAAGCTGTTCATCACAAGGCTTGGTTAGGTTGTCTAGGATTAGTTCACCTGCAGTTATTTATAAAGCAGACTTGAGCTGTGGCAAGTGTGTTATGTACTGTTTTCTGTAGCCTCACTCCAGCTAACTGTGTGTGTGTGTGTGTGTGTTTGTGTGTGTGCATCTCCTCAAAGAATAAGTGTGACTCCCACACTGACTTTTAAACTGGCATGGGTTTGTACTGTTTTGGGCCTTGCAGTTGATGCAGGCCTCCAAACTCTTGTCCTCCACAAGGCCTGCTGATGTAATCTACTATATGATTACCTAAAGTCATGTTAATGTCAGACTTTAGCTGTGGGGTGTGCATTGTACCTGCCTATGGGACACTGCCCATTTTTCTTCAAAAGACACTGCTGATGTCATTAACAATAGATTATTGCTTGTGTACAAGTCACAACAGGCCATGTTTACGCAGTGGCATGACAGATGTGTGCATGTAAGACGTTATTAAGTTTATGGTATCATTCTAAAGGTAAACAGTACCTGACAGTGTGGGATAACATGGTGGATTGAGTACGCTGCTTTGGCAGCCATATGGCACTTGCCTGAACCATAATCCTGATATTAGGTATGGTTGCAAGAGCAGACTTACAAATGTGACAATGTACAACTCCAACAAAGTAAGGATCATGCTGCTAAACCATTGGGGTTCACAGCATAAAACACACTCTCTGTAGGTACTCTTTGCAGTGAAGATGTAGATGTCTGTGTACGCACATAAAACTTTTTCATGTTTGAAGTACTTAAGTCTTGCAAGGCTACAATGTTTTTCAAGCACAGGACATGCTAGAGGGGCAGGAACATCTCTCAAAAGTTGACACTCTTCTGCAGTAGGTCTCCCATCCGTGTCAGGCAAAGCACTTATATTATCCTATTGAAGGGCAGGCTGCATGAATTGCTGTGAAAATGCTATCTAACATGGATCACTGCCATTGTGGATCTTGCTAGACAAACCTTGGACATCTATGACATCTGACATTGAACATTATATTGTGATGCAACAGCTATGCTCCTAATTACCATCAGGTCACTAACCCTAGTCACATCCTATGAACCTCAGAACTCAAGGCAAAATACATGCAAAACTGAACAGAATGGTTTAGTTGCTGTTCAAGGCATCTACCTGGAAAAGGCTACAACAAGCCTACAGACCCTTACATCATCTGGAACAAGACTGTGGATTACCAAACAGGCTGTGGCCTACTTTTTATCTTGGGGTTGGTGCTAACATTTTGCGTCTGGTGAGAGAAGAAGCAAAGGAGCATTGTATCCCAGCAGAGTGAACCTGTGATGAAACCAGCACTAGTAGTAGCCAGGCAGTAGCCATTCATGTGATTCCCCTCTTTTCATCATTCTTACCAAGCTAATTCTTTGTTTTCAGTACGTACTGCTTGATTTTTTTCTAACTTCAGAATATCTGCCTAAATATGTCATAATTCAATTTTCAGGGTCTGTGTATTAGTTTCCCCTCAAGTGTTTGGCAGTGTTGTATACAGACTCAGGCACCCTGAGTGACATTTTTTCTGTAAATGCACAAATGAATTTTCTTCAATACCTAGCACTATCCCCATAGTTGCAAATCGAATACTCCTGACATTGACTGATATTTTCACTCCAACTATCTAATCAATAAAAAAAGAGTCTGCTGCCATGGATATGAACTTTCCCACTGTCAGCTTGGTGTATATGGGCATCCTGAGGCAATGCTGAGATTTGAAATTGTCTCATGTTTACTGACAACCAGTTAATTCTCAAAGAAACTGATATGGTACGTGAGAGATGTATTTACACAATGTCACTGGAGGCAAAGCTCTCACATAAAAGTACTCCTAATGTCAATAAGGTTGTCAGTAGTACACATGCTGCACCCATCACACACAATTCAAAGCAGACATATGCTGAGACACTAAAAATGTAACCTTCCTAAACCACAAAGACCTCCTAGATGAAGTAAACATAACAAATTTTCTCAGCAGCCCATAAGGCAAGCCACCACACAATCTATCATTCTATTTTTTGGAGACCCCATCATGAGACACACTGATGTCCCTCTCACCAGGCTGAGTACAGAGAAAGTCATGGTAAGTTGCTTATCTGGGGCTAGGATCCACCACATGATGCATGCACTCACGTCATTGGACCACAAGTACCAGTATGACTCAGTCATAGTCCATGTGGGAGTAAGTGACCTAAGACATACCTCCCTAGACTATATGAAGACATATATCATGGAGCTCTTGGAATATGTGACTCAGGTTGGTATAAGCCTAGCATTGAACAGCATTTTACCTTCTCCAAGTATGATGCCACAATACAAACAAAAGATGATTGACTTTAATAATTGGCTTAGTTTCTGGTGTCATTCTAAGGGGGTGCAATATTTGTCAGTATTGAAGAAGACGTTCAACAGATAACACTGCTTTGCCAAGGATGGTCTGTCCCTCTTCCCTCTAGGTCTCCAAATATTATCTAAAAGATTGCAAACTGAAAGTACCTCCAATGTAGCAAATCAAAACCAACAAAATTTAAAGGTATTACTGACCAATCCTAGGAAAGTAAACAAAAAAAAACTCCACTCCCTAGAAGATCTCTTCACCCTACAGAATGCTGACATCTGTACGGTTACTGAGACATGGTTTAAAGCTGCGGAGAGCACACCAGCAGTGCAAGGTTATAATGCCTTCCACACATCTAGACCAGCAACTTCACAGGCAGGGACTACAGATGGAGGTGTCTCTATTTACATCAAAAATAAATATACTTCAAGGCTGGTCAAACAAGACAATGCACTTGAACTGCTTCACGTTCATATCAACACAGGCAAAATCCAGTACTACTTCCTTGCAAGCTATAGGCCCCCCTCTATGACCCAGGAAACCCATACCATGTATTTAAACTTATTAGAAACACTAACCATCCAACCCAATACCATAGTCATGGGTGACTTTAACTATCAGACTATTAACTGGAAATCTTATATGACACCAACCAACGGATACAGAGATTCCTGAATTTTGTAAACACAAACTCCCTGGACCAGATTGTCAATACACCATCCAGGGGTGCAACCATACTGGATATGGTCCTCAGTAATGTGGGGGAGTGCTGCACACCTCTTACTGTAATGTCTTACGTGGTAAGGTCAGACCAGAAAATAATCTCCTTTGAAGCAAAAATAAAACCTGGAGACCCAGCTAAACTTGCAATATCCTGGAACTACTCTAAGGCTAACCTCCTGCTATTAAATGATAACCTGGTAAGAGTTCAAGCCCCCATTAACCCTGAGAACACTGCTGCCTATGCAGAAATGTTCAAAGAAATCCTGTACAAGCATGTTAATAGCTGCATAGAGGCAGCTATTCCCACCAGGAAGAAGTATAGAACTAACTCAAAAAACAAGCAACCAAGGTTGAATCACAAAATCAATAGGCTGTATAACCAAAGGAAAAAAATCATGTCAGAACTTTGGAGGTGGAGTGCCCTGCAGGAAAAAAGCACTGTCAAACTAAACAAACAACTCAGAGGACAAATAAAGTCTACCAAAGCCAAATTTGAGGTAATATTTGCCTCCCAGGCCAAGGACAACCACAAAGCATTTTTTAGCTATGTCCGCAACCTCAAAGGCAATACACAATTCTGTGCAGGGTTCATTGTAAATGAAGCCACCTATAATGAGCCAGAATATATACCATACCTCCTGGCTGATAAATTCTGCTCCAACTTTAACCCTCTCTCCCCCTCAACCTTCCCTCAGGAAATACCATCAAATATAATTTGCCCTACTATCACTAGGAAACAGGTCTTTACTGCTCTCTATAAGACCAAGAACAGAGCATCAATGGTCCCATACAATATCTCAGGATGCCTTTTAAATAGCATGAAACATGGCCTGTTAGGGCCTCTAGAATTACTATTTAATTGTAGCCTCCTAACAGGCTTCATGCTTCATGAATGGAGAACAGCAACAGCCATCTCTCTGTACAAAGGTGGGCCACCTACAGACCCCAGAAACTACAGACCCATAAGTCTCACTAGTCCTATTTCTCTGATGGACACAGGCAACCTGTAAATGCTTCATCTCCCAGGCCCTTGCTTGTAAATGTTTAATCTCCCAATGCCCTGCTTGCACTTAAGGGAATCAGAACTTGTCAGAGATTTGGGCTGCATGGCTAGACTTAAAAAGGCCCTTGTGGTCATTAGCATAGTAAACACCTATGAACCTATATTGTACTACTGCTCTGATGACATTTGTCTTCTGTGCTGACATACAATCCTGTGCTCTGACATTGATGGGTTGATTGTAGATGTGTACTCACAGGTGTGTACTACACAATCCTGAAAGCAAAACGTATATATTTCCATGAGACATTTCATTGTGTGACTCCATAGCCCTTACAACAGCATCCATTTTAATGTACACAAATTATTATGCTATCCACAGTATAAATGGCAAAGTACATTATCTGTAAATGACCAGTACAAGTAGCATGTGAACAGCACCAATGGATGAAAGGAATTCATACTAATGTAGATAGTCACCCTGTGCATCAGACACATTGCTTTATTTCCCTGCATCCGTGAGAAAGAGGATAGGAATGTGGCACAGTTATCATCCCTTACACATGGTGTTGTGTGGGGTGCAGGAGTGCTAGGCTGACCCAATAGGTTGGCAAGCATGTGTGTGAGTGAGCAAGGAAGTAGGCAAGATGGACCATGGGAATGTTCTGTGTGTGTCTGTAGGTGCATTTAGTGTGACATTGGTGTGTGAATGCCTGCGTGAACACAGCCAAACTCAGTGCAAGCCTTACATGTCTGTATGTTGGACAGCTGTGAGCCATGCATGGTAAATGACATTTCATCATCTCTACTCCCAAACATAAGAACTGGCTCTGCCAGGAGTTGCATTGGCACCTCCATGCCCAGGTTCAAATGCTGTGCTACTACCTGAAGGTGACTGATGTCTGCTGGGCATGTGTCTTTCATGGGAATGCCCAGGACCATGACCCCATGGCCTGCTATGTTTTGGCATGGACAGCAAACTCCCCCCTGGAGCACTGGATGTCTGCCACTACGGGAGCATGACTGGGCATGACCATGTTGACTCTCAGCAGATGTAGTTGCTGACCTATGCCCACGAGGCTGACACTTAACTCTAGTTAGATGTTCCATCACAGACAATGTGCATTAGATGACAGATAGCCTGCGATCTGTCTCAGACCTATCTCTTTCCACTGTGGCAGGCAACCAATCCATGGTATCAGCAACACAATGGAGGCAGTCACAGATGTCAGACTGTGCTACATCCATAACCATGAGCATTTATCGTGAGTTTCTTTATGAATGTGCCTGTGCCTCCATGACAGCCCTAAACATATGCCGAGTGACATGTGATGAGACAGCTACAACAGGTGGTAGAGGGACAGCAGGCCTCCTACGAGCATCCCAATCAACCCACCTGTGTGAAACCTCACCAACAGTTTGTCCACTGTCAGTGTCGACAGTCACTGAAGCCACAGTAGCCACAATTCATTGTTCAATGTCCCCACCTTTCAACTGTCCAATATTTCTGGCCTCAGGGGACTGGGTATGCATAGGCATATTGCCTGTGTATGGTGATATTGAGGGTGGTCGAGGGATATAAACCTCTGTGTCTGAGTCAACCTCTGCAACCCCCAGTTGTGCCTCAATTTCGCCAACATCATTATCAGAGTCTGATAAGTTACTGTCATCAGGTAGTGTAGAGAGCAAAGATCAACCTTCCTGGTCACATAAGATAAAAAGGAAAAAGCAATACATTAATACCTGCACTACTATGGTACAATATATGTTAAGCTGTGTACCCTGCTCTCACTATTACAGACTATTATACCTCCTAACCTCACAGAGTAGGACATGTGGACATTATTTTCTAACCCTAATCTGTAATGACTTGGCAATAATTAGTCAGGAAACAACAATCTTATGAAAAAAAAAAAATAAATAAATAAATCATTTATATATATATATATATATATATATATATATATATATATATATATACACACACACACACACACACACACACACACACATACATGATGTACACTGTGGACATTCTGCAAATATCTGTACAGTTGACAGTTATGGCAGTTATTAATGTCCTGACAATAGTTTTCAAGTCAATCACTATGGTCATACCTATGAGGCAGATATATGAGTCTAAACTGTGAACATTCAGAAAATATCTGTACAATTGTCAATTTTGCAGACAGTACATCAATCCAGCCAGCAAACCTGAGATGGCACTTTAGCTAATACTTTGAAATATATCTACATTTCTGACATAACAGTATTCTAATTACCAGCAGGAACATGGCCTCTTCCAATTACTGATGTTCCTGGAAAAGGTTGAGGGAGAGGTAATAGCAACAGCACCCCATGGTACAGTATAACAGGGGGTAATAAGTTCAATAATCTTATATCTACAGTAACTGCAATGTTAAAAGTTATGTGGGTGACAATCTATATGAGCTTAAAACTGCAGCTAACTTATTTCCCCCCAAAAAACACCTGGTCCCATGTAAAACTATATACACCTTGAAAGGATGAATGCAACAATATTCTACTGGTGATCTAACTAAGCATACCTGGAAGCTTTTCTTGAGAGGGACGGGTAGCACCCATGTCCACAACATATTGGCAGATGGATGTCTGGGAGCTGTCCTGTGTAGTAAGTTTTGCCAGGAATTCCTCTGTGGCTGTGAGGGGAAGTTCTGCAGCAGGGCCACCACCAGTGACCTGACGATCCCTGGCCACATCAGCTGACCATCTCCTTGCTGCATGAATTATGTCTGACACGGTGTTGCACCTACTCATAGCTACAGTTTTGATGACCCACAGCATTGATGTTGTACACTAGATCATTCCACAGGTCTGCACGTTCTGACCTATTTGACCTCTCTCGGGACAGCATGCCTTGATAATGTTGTTGCAATGCCTCAGTGATGAGGTCATTTTCTCCCTCAGAAAATGATGGCTTGTGACATGCATGCATAATGTTTACTGAAATACAAAGAAATGAGAACACATATAAGGATCATATATGTACGAGTAAACTATGTAGAGATACAGCAGTAAAGGAAGGCTCTCAGTACTCACTGCTTGATTACACACCTCATATTCAACAGTGGGCCAAACATAAAAAGGGTGTGGACGCAACTAGGATAGTAGCAATAGTGACATATTCCTGTTTGTGCCATGGACAATACTCACATATGCTCACACACCCAACACAGCAGGTCCATTGTAGTGTGCCCTACACCAAGAAATATACACCCCCCTCAAAAAAATAAAAATAAACAATAGTGCTAACAAAACAGCAGTGCACTATTGCAACAGCTATCAAATGATGCACCCAGGAGACCTGTGTACCTAGATGTCACATAGCATTATACCCTTGGTGTACTCTACATCCGATCTACATCTAACAGGGCTGGAGATCAACGCCATGTCATGAGTACAGTTCTAACAAAGGCTTACTGATGTAATCCACATTCTTTCTAAGTATATTTAAACATATGCAATATGGTTGGAAACAAAATGGATACATACCTGCTGGAGATGGAGTACAATACTCCTCTGTTGAAAGGTACTGCTCTACAAGAAATGTGTCAATGATTTAGACATAAGAAGTAATTGTTATTCACACTGGTTTGCCTAGCTACAAATTTGCCTTTTTATGATGGTTCTCATTAGCAGTTGATTGCATCTGAACCAATTTGTGCTTCAGAAATGCTAAATGCAGCCTACACAGCTGATTTGAAGTCTAATCAGCCAATCCCATGCAACTACTCAACAGGATATAAGGTGTTAGTTTAGATTTCATCCCCTTTCTTATATGTTAAAGTGGAAATTAGTGGGGTAAAGATACAATGTCAGTGCAGAGACAATGTTTGTAGCAGCTACTCTTTACATACAGATGTGTGTGATACAGGCTGAAGCTGCTGCTGCTGGCAATAGGCATAGACAGAGAGGGTGAAAACTTTGCAGGATGACAACACAGAAGAGTAACTGTGGGACCTGTGGCAGTCTTGATGGACAGCCAGAGCCAGATTGAGGAAACTCATCCCACTGGAAATTAAGGTATGTGTTTAAGGTAAGGATGTCAGCCACAGTTATCATTAACAGAGTAAAAGGCAACATGTTTGGATCATAGGAGGTTACTAGGCTAATGGCCCTTGGGTCCTTACAAGCCTAGCCAAGAGTTTATCCCCAAAACAGAAACCTCAATCAGGACCTGTTACCCCTGTGAACAAGGGTCACAGGTGGAACCCCTGGGACAAATTTTTGGTTTCCCATCCACTCATCAAGGTTGCACTTTAAGACGGTCAGCAACGTAATCTGTTTGACGTGTATGGGAAGTCTATTCCACAGACGAGGCAGTCCCTTAGAGACAAACCTGTCTCTTCAGCAGGTTTTAATGTTGCATATTAGATTTAGGTCTTTCACGTGGGTAATGCACGAGGAGTTAGACTTATGGATATGGAGCATTTCTAGTAGGGCAGGGTCCAAGATTGTCTTGTAGGCAAGACACAGATCACCTCTGAGCAATCTGTACGATATCAAGTAGAGTGATAGTGATTTGAGCCTGTCCACATAGGACAGGTGTTGGAGGCCATGGATTCTCTTTGTGAGGTATTTCTATGGCCTTTTCAGCTGGTGCAGGTGTTTGAAGAGGTATATCCCAAATGGGCATTGTACTCAATTATTGGCCTAATGAGGGAGGAGTACAGAGAGGTAATAACCTTTTTTTCTGGATGCAATCATTTCACTTATGAGATGAGCCAAGTAAAAGGCTTTTCTGGCTATTGTTGCTATATGATCATCGAATGTGAGATTGTTGTCAACCTGTGTACCCAGGTCTCTCACCACAGGTTGTGTGTTAAGGGGGTTGCCGTTGATGTGGTAATAAGTAAGGGCAGCTGGTGCAGGTGTTTGGAGAGGTATATCCCAAATGGGCATTGTACTCAATTACTGGCCTAATGAGGGAGGAGTACAGAGAGGTAATAACCTTTTTTTCTGGATGAAATCATTTCACTTATGAGATGTCCAAAATCAGAAGAGGATGATACTCCACAACAAACGAAGCAAAACCAGATGAATGAAAAGACAAGTCCTTTATTCGAATAAGTAAGCACTTTCACGTTGCTTGGAACGCTTCATCAGACTTCAACAAACCATGAAATTTAAATCAAATTATATATAAGTAAAACACCAATGAAAAACACATTAGCAAGTCACATGTAAGTTACAAAAATACATCATTTCCTTTCCATAAAAAATATATAAATATATCATAAAGATCTCATGTTAATAAATGAATAGTAGAAGTAAAATATTAAAACATACTAAAACACATATTGCATAGTGAGACTTATTACTACTGTTTAATGTTTCAAAGGTTTATCTAATAAAAATGGTCTCAATGAAAATTTATCATTGAGACCATGACCTTTATTCAGATAGCTTAATAATCCATTTTGCCTCAGCTTTTCTGTCTTATTGCCAATATTACCAAGTCTTTCAGTCTCTGTTAACTGTCCTATTACTAAAAATCTAAAGGCATGTGTGGTGTCATTTTGTAGTACATGCTTGGCTAGGGCATTCCCTTTATTCTCTCTATGTATAGCATACAAATGCTCTCATATCCTTTCTCTTAAGGTTCTATTAGTCTTTCCTATATAGAAACAATAACATTTTATGCAGGATGCTAAATAAATCACATTTCTTGACTTACAATCAGCGTATTCATTAAATTCATATTTAACACCAGTATCTGGATGTATAAAAACATTAGATTTCATTATATATATATATATATATATATATATACACTGGTTGCAAGAGCGACATGCAAATGTACCCTTTCTCTCAGAGGAGATCTTATTTTTAGGCACTCTCTCATAACAAAGCATACGTTTTAAAGATTTAGTATTCTTATAGCTAAAGGATGGTTTCTCACCCACTAAGTCTTTTATACCATCATCTAACTGTAAAATGTTCCAATGTCTCTTAATAATGTTGACAATAGAAGTATTATTATTAGTAAAGGGTATCACTAGTCTCCTCTTATCATTATTCCTCACTATAGGTCTCTCATCTATGCTGCCTTGTTTTTTAATAAAAGGATGTCCTAGATGTGTACGTTCAAAAGTGTCCAATGAACGCATATCTCTATTGCAATAGCCTCTATGCCTAAAATAACTTTCTATGTTTTTTAATGCATCAGAGAAAACCAAATCATCACTAGTTATATTAGAAAAACGTTTCACTTGATTACTCACAATGTTTCTGTGTATATGGGGTGCATGCTACTTCTGTGAAGAATAGCATTCTTCCTACATACCTTCCTAAATACTTCTGTTTCTAGAGTATTGTCTTTTTTCCTCAATGTCACATCTAAAAAATCAATTGTATTTTGTGAATACATTTCAGTCAACCTAAGAAATGTGGTAGTTCCATTGATATATAGAACAAACTCTTTTAGGAGCTCTAGTGTGCCTCCCCAAATTAAAAAAAGATCATCAACAAAACATTTGTAATATCTTATAGAAGTGGAGTAAGCCAAATGTTCTAAAACATCGTATTCTCCCAGTATGCTAACACAAGGTTAGCATAAGAGTTTGCACAAGATGTGCCCATAGCTACTCCTTTAATTTGAAGGAAGTATTCATTGTTAAAGGTAAAAACATTGTGACAAAGAACCATTTCTAACAGCATTGTGAGTTTAATAACTTGATTGTTGCTAAGTCCTTTGTTTAACAAATATAACCTTAAGAAATCTATCCCTACATCATTGGGTATGCAGGTGAAAAGAGAAACAACGTCTAGTGTTACCATATAATCTGTAGTTTCTAGAATATTGTTCTCATTGAAAGGTGCTAGTGTTTCTAAGAACTGTTTCGTATCACGTAATATAGATCTAGTAGATTCCACGACTGGTCTCAAGTTTTTTTCTAGATAAATAGATATTGTCTCAGTTAACCAGCCTCTGCCAGATACTATTGGTCTAAGCGGAGGATTATGTGTGGTCTTGTGTACCTTAAGTAAACCTCTAATTACTGGTATCACAGGTTTCTCTATCAAAAAATATTTATAAATTTCTTCATCAATAATCCCACACATCAACATGTCATATAAATCGGCATGTACTGTTTTTATTAACTTATCTAGATCTGACATGCTCAGTCTCTTATAAGTAGTAGTATCTGAGAGCATTTCTAACATAGTATCATGGTAGTAGCCGGTATCTAGAAGTACTGTAGCTCCCCCTTTATCAGCTTGTCGAATGACTATACTAGTATTGTTCTTTAAATCATGAAGGGCTAACTTCTCTTCCTTGGTGATATTGTAAAAATCAAGTTTTATATTGTCAGATTCAAAAAACTTCAACAAATCATCACTGCAAGCTCTTTTAAAACTTTCCAATAAAGGATGTATAGCAGGCATATAAGTAGAAGTTTTTTTAAAAGACATAACATCAGTATTAAAAACATTGTTGCCAAACTGTAAACCAAGTGCAATATTTCTAACAAAACATTTTATATCAACAATTAAATCACTTACATCAGTCCCCTGAGAGGGAATGAAGGACAAACCTTTGTTCAAAATCTTTCTTTCATTGTCCATAAGCATGTGACTGGAAAGATTAATTATCAAGTCCTGGTTACAGTTTTGAAAGTTTTTTTCTGAAGTTCTAACTGGCCTCCTGATATCTTCCTTTTCCTGGTTGTTTGTGGACTCCAATTGTGCCTCATCTCCTGTCGAAAAGGGAGTGGAAAACGAAGAGAAGTGTCATTAGATTCAGCTGAAACAGTTCCACTTGCTGAAACAGGAGTTTTTCTTCTCACTACAGGTGCTGACATGGTAGTTGTATTTAAAACATCAGAGTTCACTGTATTCACACTGGAGCATTGTTCACTGACTGCTGCTTCTACCTGAGAAGAGGAAGCAGGCATGGAAGGAGTAGGAGGAGATAAAGTGTTACGCTCAGAAACTTTCAAAACTGTAACCAGGACTTGATTATTAATCCTTCCAGTCACATGCTTATGGACAATGAAAGAAAGATTTTGAACAAAGGTTTGTCCTTCATTCCCTCTCAGGGGACTGATGTAAGTGATTTAATTGTTGATATAAAATGTTTTGTTAGAAATATTGCACTTGGTTTATAGTTTGGCAACAATGTTTTTAATACTGATGTTATGTCTTTTAAAAAACCTTCTACTTATATGCCTGCTATACATCCTTTATTGGAAAGTTTTAAAAGAGATTGCAGTGATGATTTGTTGAAGTTTTTTGAATCTGACAATATAAAACTTGATTTTTACAATATCACTAAGGAAGAGAAGTTAGCCCTTCATGATTTAAAGAACAATACTAGTATAGTCATTCGACAAGCTGATAAAGGGGGAGCTACAGTACTTCTAGATACCGGCTACTACCATGATACTATGTTAGAAATGCTCTCAGGCACTACTACTTATAAGAGACTGAGCATGTCAGATCTAGATAAGTTAATAAAAACAGTACATGCAGATTTATATGACATGTTGATGTGTGGGATTATTGATGAAGAACTTTACAAATATTTTTTGCTAGAGAAACCTGTGATACCAGTAATTAGAGGTTTACCTAAGGTACACAAGACCACACATAATCCTCCGCTTAGACCAATAGTATCCGGCAGAGGCTGGTTAACTGAGACAATATCTATTTTTCTAGAAAAAAACTTGAGACCAGTCGTGGAATCTACTAGATCTATATTACGTGATACGAAACAGTTCTTAGAAACATTAGCACCTTTCAATGAGAACAATATTCTAGAAACTACAGATTATATGGTAACACTAGACGTTGTTTCTCTTTTCACCTGCATACCCAATGATGTAGGGATAGATTTCTTAAGGTTATATTTGTTAAACAAAGAACTTAGCAACAATCAAGTTATTAAACTCACAATGCTGTTAGAAATGGTTCTTTGTCACAATGTTTTTACCTTTAACAATGAATACTTCCTTCAAATTAAAGGAGTAGCTATGGGCACATCTTGTGCAAACTCTTATGCTAACCTTGTGTTAGCATACTGGGAGAATATGTATGTTTTAGAACATTTGGCTCACTCCACTTCTATAAGATATTACAAACATTTTGTTGATGATCTTTTTTTAATTTGGGGAGGCACACTAGAGCTCCTAAAAGAGTTTGTTCTATATATCAATGGAACTACCACATTTCTTAGGTTGACTGAAATGTATTCACAAAATACAATTGATTTTTTAGATGTGACATTGAGGAAAAAAGACAATACTCTAGAAACAGAAGTATTTAGGAAGGTATGTAGGAAGAATGCTATTGTTCACAGAAGTAGCATGCACCCCCCCCCATATACACAGAAACATTGTGAGTAATCAAGTGAAACGTTTTTCTAATATAACTAGTGATGATTTGGTTTTATCTGATGCATTAAAAACTATAGAAAGTGATTTTAGGCATAGAGGCTATTGCAATAGAGATATGCGTTCATTGGACACTTTTGAACGTACACATCTAGGTCGTCCTTTTATTAAAAAACAAGGCAGCATAGATGAGAGACCTATAGTGAGGAATAATGATAAGAGGAGACTAGTGATATCCTTTACTAATAATAATACTTCTATTGTCAACATTATTAAGAGACATTGGAACATTTTACAGTTAGATGATGGTATAAAAGACTTAGTGGGTGAGAAACCATCCTTTAGCTATAAGAATACTAAATCTTTAAAACGTATGCTTTGTTATGAGAGAGTGCCTAAAAATAAGATCTCCTCTGAGAGAAAGGGTACATTTGCGTGTCGCTCTTGCAACCAGTGTATATATATATATATATAATGAAATCTAATGTTTTTATACATCCAGATACTGGTGTTAAATATGAATTTAATGAATACGCTGATTGTAAGTCAAGAAATGTGATTTATTTAGCATCCTGCATAAAATGTTATTGTTTCTATATAGGAAAGACTAATAGAACCTTAAGAGAAAGGATACGAGAGCATTTGTATGCTATACATAGAGAGAATAAAGGGAATGCCCTAGCCAAGCATGTACTACAAAATGACACCACACATGCCTTTAAATTTTTAGTAATAGGACAGTTAACAGAGACTGAAAGACTTGGTAATATTGGCAATAAGACAGAAAAAGCTGAGGCAAAATGGATTATTAAGCTATCTGAATAAGGTCATGGTCTCAATGATAAATTTTCATTGAGACCATTTTTATTAGATAAACCTTTGAAACATTAAACAGTAGTAATAAGTCTCACTATGCAATATGTGTTTTAGTATGTTTTAATATTTTACTTCTACTATTCATTTATTAACATGAGATCTTTATGATATATTTATAAAATTTTTATGGAAAGGAAATGATGTATTTTTGTAACTTACATGTGACTTGCTAATGTGTTTTTCATTGGTGTTTTACTTGTATATAAGTTGATTTAAATTTTATGGTTTGTTGAAGTCTGATGAAGCATTCCAAGCAACGTAAAAGCGCTTACTTATTCGAATAAAGGACTTGTCTTTTCATTCATCTGGTTTTGCTTCGTTTGTTGTGGAGTATCATCCTCTTCTGATTTTGGATTTGTGCTTTTTTTGGGAGGTGATACCTTACCCTGACAGTGTTCTTTTCTTGCTCACTTATGAGATGAGCCAAGTAAAAGACTTTTGTGGCTATTGTTGCTATATGATCATCGAATGTGAGATTGTTGTCAACCTGTGTACCCAGGTCTCTCACCACAGGTTGTGTGTTAAGGGGGTTGTCGTTGATGTGGTAATAAGTAAGGGCAGCGTTTTTGATGAATGGTATGATAATATTTTTTTTTGTGTTTAACTTAAGACCATGACTTTGGCACCAGTCATTTGTTACTGTGACACCCTCTTGTAGTATGTTATCATCTGGGGAGTCAATGACAGCACCCAACTTACAGTTGTCCAAAAACCTCATCATCCACAAGCCTTTTGTCTTTGCCTGGACCTCTGAGAAGTAGATGCCAAGCAGTAGGGGTCCCAGGACAGATCCCTGAGGAACACCACTAGTGACAAGTCTGCTGTTGGAGGTGGAGGAGCCTATTTTGACCTTGTGGGTCCTATCAGTGAGCCATTTGGCCACCCACCTGTTGAGGCAGGGATTTACACCAGGTTGTGTTAGCTTTTCAGTTATGCCCAAGTAAAGGATTGTGTCAAAGGCTTTGGCCAAGTCAAGGTAAGCTGCATATACTGACGTTCCCTCAGCCAGAGCCTTGGTAACAGTCTCAAAAAGTCAACCAGGTTCAAAAGGCAAAATCTGCCCTTGATAAATCCAAACTGGGAGGGTTCAAGTGTTTGGAGATTGCCTATGTCCTTGTTTATAAGGTCCATAATATTACGTTCCATGGCTTTAGAGATCAGACTTGTCAAGCTAATAGGGCAATAGTTTCCAGGGTCAGTAGTGGCACCACATTTGTGCAAGGGGATGCCAATGGCAGCTCTCCACTCTGCTGGAATGAAGCCTGTACTTAAGTTGTGGTTGAATAGGGTGCTCAATGGTGAAGCTAGTTCCTGCTGGAGATGGTGCAGAATACAGCCTGGGATACTATCAGGTCCAATGGAAGCTGTGTTCTTTGCCTTGGATAGAGCCTTTAACACTTGATCAATGGAGATGTGAGCTGTGAGAAGTATCTGGGATGTCGAACGGGCCTTGGGGGGGCAGAGGGGTGAAGTTTGCACTGAACCTATCTGCTAGCAGGCTGGCTAAGCCAACAGGATCAGTGTAAGTGGTACCATTAAGTACTAATTCGGAACAAACCTGAGCTTTGTCATGGAGGTTCCTGATGTAACTGAAGAAGGCTTTGTGGTTTCCCTTTATTTTGGAGGCTAGTTTAGATTCATAGTTGGCTTTGGAGGTTTTCATTAGTGATCTATTTGCTTGTTGAGGCTAAGGAGGGAGTTTTTCCAGGTGGGGATGTCTGCCTTTTTACCCCTGGACAACAGTTTCTTCCTTTTGTTGTAAAGTCTATTGATAGAGTATGTCCACCAGTTAGGTTTGTGTTTCCTTGAGGAGCAGGTTTTAGTTCTGTTGGGTATGGCTGAGTCCATGCAGTTGTACAGGTGCTTGTATGCCTGTTCAGCATAGTTGTCTGCATCCTCTAAGGGGAGCAGTGGCGTGAAGCTACTGATACCCTCCCTTAGGAGGTTGTAGTCACCTTTTGAGAAGATTTTTTGCCTGGTTCTAGCTGGGGGGTGGGTTTTGGACAAGATAGACACTTCAGATGAGACAGACCGATGATCTGATTGGGGAAGAACTTACTATGGAAGTGGTGCAGCGGTTGCCCATGTTGGGAGAACCAAGTCCAGAACGTTATCTCCCCTTGTGGAGGATGAGACGAACTGGTATAGTGCATTAGAATTGATGAAGTCAAGGAATCATTGGGTGAGTGCATTAGTGCAGGAATAGTTCACCCAGTCTATGGCAGGGTAGTTGAAGAGATCAAGGATCAGGGTGTTAGGGGGTACCTTGATGGAGTCAAGTAGGTCTGGGTAGCAGGATTGAGTGTCCTGAGACATGAAGGGAGGTCTATAGCTGGCTATAACTTCAATGAGTTTTTTACCAACTGTCAGTTGCACCTGGAATAGTTCTAGTGCATCAAGCTGGCAAACCAGTCTGGAGGTGTGCTTGTCTTTAATGAAGATTGAGACGCCACCATCCTTAGTCTTCCTAACCTCATTTGGGGATAGGATGTGTGGAATGAGGTATAGCCTGGCAAGACAGGGGGTGCTCTCTTTAGCCTTGAACCAAGTTTCTGTGACTGCACAGATGTCAGCATCTTCCACTGAGATTAGAGCCTCTAGTGAGTGCATTTTCAGGTTAAGGCTGCTAGCATTAAGCAGCACAACCTTCAGTTTGCTTTTTGACAGATCTTTTAAGTTGGAAGATTTATCTTTGAGACATTGCCTAAAAAGGCACATTGGGGGAGGCAACAGTCTTGGCCAGAATCTGGAATTCCAGGGGTGAGAGGTAGAGGCTATCTCTGGCAAAGCATCGAGGCCTGTCAACAATGTCATCCCAGGCAGACAGATATTGGATCCCCTTGGAATGACACCAGAAACTAAGCTAATTGTTGAAGTCAATTATTTTTTGTTGGTATTGTGGTATAATTCTTGGTAAAGGTAGGATGCTGCTTTGGGCTAGGGTCATAGGGTCATACCTGCCTGGGTCACATAGTCTGAGAGCTCAATCATGTCTCTCTTCATATAGTCCAGAGAGGTACATCTCATGTCATTCACACCAACGTGGTCAATGACAGAGTCATACTTGTACCTGTTGTGGAGAGACTTAAGTGCTTGCGTGATGTAGCGGATTCTGGCACCTGACAGAAAAGTGACCATGACCTTCTCCTTGTCGAGCCTGGTGAGGGGAGCATCAGTGTGTCTCACAATTGAGTCTCCAATGACTACTATGTTAGGTTTATTGTTATGCCTTATGGGCTGTGTTTGTGAGACACTGGTGTGTTGTGTGTGGAATGCTACTGAGTGTGTTTCAGAGGTCTCCATTGTTTAGGTGAGTTTTTATTGAGGACCTCTGCATAGGTGTGTGTGTGTGTGTGTGTGTGTGTGTGTGTGTGTGTGTGTGTGTGTGTGTGTGTGTGTGTGTGTGTGTGTGTGTGTGTGTGTGTTGTGCTTGGCTATGTGATGTGGCTGGTGTGGTGTTTGTGCTGGCAATCTCCTCTTGGTATGTCCTAGAACAAGGTAAGGGTACATTAACCATAACGTCAACCACTTGAACAACTACCAAGTCATGTGTAATGTCATGGTAGTTATCTGAAACATGTGTGTTGGCAACCCTTGCTTCTAGCATGACTCCCATATATGTCTGTGACTTTTACAGCTATGGTTGTCTGGAATATCACTGGCAAATCATTGTGGACTGTAGTCTGGAATTGCTGGGCCACATCTGAATTACATATTTCAGATTTCTCTGGGAATTCATGCTAATGCATAACTTGACATTCACTCCACTTTCTAGGGTTGTAAATGTGTTCCTATCTGTAGGCCTTTGACATCCATTATTTAGAATCAGACATTCCATCTATACTTCACTGGGAGTATAAATAGGTGATGACACAGTCATACATATCATGATTTATAAAGCTGATGTACACATACATATATTTTAAATGGTAGACACAGCTATATTTGAACCCAGGACCATGTGAACCAAAAATCATCTTCTCTTTCAGCTGTTCCCATTAGGGGTCACCACAGCGGATCATCTGTTTCCATTTCTTCCTGTCCTCTGTATCTTGCTCTGGTCACACAAACCACCTGCATGTCCTCTTTCACCACATCCAGAAACCTTATCTTAGGCCTTCCTCTTTTCCTCTTACCTGGCAGCTCCATCCTTAGCATCCTTTTCCAAATATACCCAGCATCCCTCCAAAGCACATGTCCAAACCAATGCAATCTTGCCTCTCTGACTTTGTCTCCAAACCATCCAACCTGAGCTGACCCTCTAATATACTGATTCCTAATCCTGTCCATCCTTGTCACACCCAGTGCAAATCTTAACATCTTTAACACTGCACTTACAGCTCTGACTCCTGCCTTTTTGTCAATGCCACCATCTCCAACCCATACAACATAGCTAGTTTCACTACCCTCGTGTAGACCTTCCCTTTCACTCTTACTGGTACCCGTCTGTCACAAATCACTCCTGACACTCTTCTCCACCCATTCCACCCTGCCTGTACTCTCTTCTTCACCTCTCTTCTACACATACCATTAATCTGAACAGTTGATCCCGAGTACTTAAACTCAACCACCTTTGCCAACTCTACTCCCTGCATCCTCACCATTCCTCTATCCTCCCTCTCATTCACACACATATATTCTGTCTTAGTCCTGCTGACCTTCATTCCTCTCCTCTCTAGAGCATATCTCCACCACTACAGGGTCTCCTCAACCTGGTCCCTACTCTCACAACAGATCACAATGTCATCTGCAAACATCATAGTCCATGGGGCCTCCTGTCTGATCTTGCCTGTCAACCTGTCCATCACCATGGGGAGGGTTACACCAGGAAGGTCATCCAGTGTAAAACCTCTGCCAAATAACATATGCAGACAATAATACCATGTGAACCAAAAATAAAATTTTCAAAGCATTTCACAGATTGAGCTACAGAGTCAGCGACATAGCAGGTGTGATTTTTACATGTTGTACATGTAATTTCACACTGAACTGCTGTTACATACCTCACTTACATCTGTTACTATGTGTATGGCTTTATAGTGATGTATTTCTCTACCAGATTCCCATTTAAATTCTTATTTTCCATTAATCTTTTAGCAGATTTGCTGTTTGATGTGGCACAATGTGCAGCATCACATAAACATGCTCAATGATGAGAAAATGACAATTACTATGTTTTGTTTACAACACCTGTGCTAATTAACTGGCTGTGTGGCTTGGCTGGTTGATGCACTATTGTTCACGTCAGATAGTACTGGGTTCATAATAGGGCACAGGTGAACTTTTTGAATGTGGTTATTATGCTTTTACATACATATAATAATATACCGCCATTTAGCTTAGCTTAGAGATGCTAAGGTGCTACTGTAAGCATAGCTCAGTTTTGCTGCACAAGTTTGCATGGTGCCTAGCACTGCACAGCTACAGCAATTGAAAGCATCCAGTTTCTATTTTTAGATATCTGGTGCATGTTAACTTTCAAAAATGCACAGCGTTCCTTAGCATTGCACAAACAAAAAAAACCCACATTTAAGTAATGCTTAACAATATGCAGCTTTTCTAAATATAACAATAATTGAATTTAAAGTAAACAGAAGTTTCAGTGACCTAACACAGTTTCACGGCAGTATATATAAAAGGTATGACTGTCCAGAGCTTGAATCCAGGCTCTACTACACTATAGGTCATCACTCAACCTATTTCGCCATAAGATGAGTAAAAGGAACTGATGTATTTTCACATATAATGTGAAGGTGCTACTGTAAGTGTATTGCAGCTTCACTGCATGGGTTTGTATGGTGCTGGGCACCCCACTGCTAAAACAACTGAAAACGTCTGATTTCTATTTTTAGATGTCTGGTGCATGTCTAATGCATGGGTGCACAGAGCTAAGCATAGCTAGATAACGTGGTGCATTGTGAAACATGCACATAAAAAGAAAAAAAAAATGAGAAAGCCAAACTAGTGAAATACCTGCATGCACATTTCCAGCAATAGTTCTTATACTCCTTTTGGTCAGTTTAACAGGTTGATAGGTATGCGGGTGTGCCATCAGTGTTACAAGGATTCATTATCCATGTTGTTCTTTGAGGTTTCATACTGCAAAACCTCCCTTAGGTGTACCGTACCATTAATGTGCATGGTGTGCTGCTGACAGAAGATTGTGGTCATGTACACAAATACATTCCATGCCTACATGGACTTTATTGAATCCTGATAAATGAGTTTATCCAACTTTTTTATAATACAACTCACAAATATGGTAAAAGCCAAAACCTACCAGCATGAGACTAAGTGAGAATAAAACATGAAGTAGGATATTAGCATTGTAATCATTACTTCATACTATGGATCCCATTTCAAAACCAAGGAAATGTATTATATAGAAAGTCTTATAAAAACTGTACTACCAATTGTAAAATATAGATATTACTGAAACGGCATTCAAAACTGTCACAGAAGTCCAAAGACCACTGTAGTGTGATGGCAGAAGATGAAATCACAGGCAGAGACAGCCAGATATTTCATGACTAAGGAGTAAGAAATCTCAGTGTTCAGAGCAACATACTTTGTTTAGTTTCACGCACAGTTGAGGAAACCTGTTAGTTACCTAGAGAAATTTCTGTAAGAATAACTAGCCCATATCTTCTTCGACAGACAACGTACTTTGACTATATTCAGAGAAAAGGAATTAGTAAAAATATATTTCTTATACAAAGATCAAGTATATTTTTTGCCTAGGCTATATTATCTAGTCATTTATGTTACCAAGAGTATACTTAAGTGCTTTTAATGTCATCTCTATGAACTGCAAATTGTGAATATTTCATCTGTTGACAATGTTCTTTTTCATCTTGTTAAAGCTGTCCAACTATATGCAATATACATGCATAGGTTCAAACTGCATAAAATGAAGATGATTTTTTTAATTAATTTATATGTCATTCTTCAGTATTAGGTCTTGTAATAACTTTTAATTTTTTGAGTAACTATATTATGTCAATGTGGAGCTTTCCCCCCTGGGCCTCTGCTTAAAATGGGATATTATCCCAGTCGGATGCTCCTAGTAGAAAATGCCAAATAAATAACAAGAAATCCCAGCAGCAAACAACAAACCACGAAAACTGCAGATATACACAAAAGTCCCCACTAGGCAGAAGGAACACAGGCAGTTAAAAAACAAACAAATGGGTTTATTAAGAGGTGAGCGCTTTCACAATAATTAATATTGCTTCATCAGACAATTCTAACTAAAAAGCAGTACAAATAGTCATAGAAATATACAAACTGGCCAATCACACTGCTTAAAAAACATTCCAAAAAACAACACATTCAATCAGAATCCAATGTCCATTTAAAAAGACAGGCAAATAAAAACAGATGCAAATGGAGTCAGATTGCAAATAACATACATTACTTAGTAGAAACACATAAATCTCACTAAAATCTAAAATGATTTGTTATTTTTATTTAAATATTACTATTATTTTTATTTCCATTAGTATTCCTATTTATTCTTTTAGATTTCAGCGCCAGTTTAAGTAGGACTCTGTCGATTAACCCATAACCCCTGTGTGACCCTAACCTGAGAATCCATTGTAACTCAATTGTCTCAGTCATATTGACCCAATCACCTTGTCTGACATTCTCATTCAACACATGTAAAACCTGAAGAATCTGTGTTGTTCCCCAGTAGACATTGTGTGTTTAGCCAATGCACTGTATTCATACCCTTTTTTGGTACAGTAAACACGGTCCCTAATACATTCCCTAAGATGTCTATTAGTTTTCCCTACATAGAACTTAAAACACGTTTTTGGTATTACAATTAGCCATTGCTCTCAACTGCCACAGTAGTCCTGTCCTTGGATATTTAAAAAACCTGGATTCATCCAGATATTCACATTGGGCACAACTGCCACATTTATAAGTCCCAGCTAACATCCCTAAGGGTTGTGTGCAAATTTTTGGATAACACAGATACTGCTTTAAATTCTTTTTGTTCTTGTGAACAAATCTTGATTGTGATCCCACAAGTTCTAAAGTCTGCTCTTCTGTGAGTAGAATATGTCAGTTATTCCTAACAATCTCCTTTACTCTACTAACATCCTGAGTATATGATAAAACCATAGGAATTTGTGTTTGAATTGGCTTTCTTGCCAGTTTATTCCTAGCCATATTACTAAAGTAGGGCCCAGCTCTTCCTGTTCTTTCCCAAGCCACTTGTGTATGTGCCCAGGTAATCTCATCTTCTCCATATCCTCTTACCTTAAACTCTTGTGCCAGTCTCTCTAAACTTTGAACAAAGTCTTCTTCTTCACATGATAGCCATGAAATTCTCATGGCTTGTCCATTGTCTATCTGTGTGAAAGTATACTGTGGATGCATGCTATCTCTGTGTAAAAATGCAGGGCAGTAGCATTCCTTCCTTTGCAACTTGGTGGACAGAGTGTCATCTTTCCTAAATGCAGTAACATCCAAAGTATCAATGGACTGTGCAGATGCTTTCATGGTAAATTGCAAGAATGTATTAGTCCCATTCAAATATTCAACAAAATCTATTATGTCTACCCCCCTCCCACCCCATATAAGGAAGAGGTCATTGACAAAATGTTGATAAAACCTTACATGAGGATTGTTCAGACAAAGGATATACTGATGTTCCCATTTGGCCATTACCAAGTTTGCATAACTAGTGCCCATCGCTACCCCTGCAACCTGCCAGTAGCATGCATCCCTAAACACAAAAATATTGTGTTCCAGTACTATCTCTAATAACATTCAGATAAAATCAATCTGCTGTAATGGAATTTTACCATGTCGAGTCAAAAGACAGTTCACCATACTAATCCCTTCATAATCTGGGATACACATGAATAGCGACACAACATCAAGAATAACCAAAAAATTAGGTCTCATTCAATTAAAATCCACTGTGGCCAAGTATAAATCACATAACAAGTGTTCAGTGTCCTTCACAACTGGCGGACAGTCATTTAAGACTTTCCTCAATTGGCTGTCTAGATACACAGAAATGGTCTCTGTCAGCCACCCTGCTCCCGCAACTATTGGTCTAAAGGGGGGGAATAATGGATATCAAAAAAGGGTATGAATACAGTGCATTGGCTAAACACACAATGTCTACTGGGGAACAACAAAGGTTGTTATTTTAGGTTTTATATGTGTTGAATGAGAATGTCAGACAGGGTGACAGGGTCAGTATGACTGAGACGATTGAGTTACAATGGATTCTCAGGTTAGGGGCACATAGGAGTTATGGGCTGAATGACAGCATCCCACTTAAACCGGTGCTGAAATCTAAAAGAATAAATAGGAATAAAAATGCAAATAAAAAAAAAATAGTAATATTTAAATAAAAATAAATAATTTTAGATTTTAGTGAGATTTATGTGTTTCTACTAAGTAATGGATATTCCCCGGGATTCAGCAAGTGCTGCACGGTGTGCAGGAATAATGCAGGAGCTGCTGGAGGCAATATGGCCACCGAGAGATCCAGGAACAAGCTCCCAGGACGTGCATGAGTGCTCCTGCACTATTTCTGCATGGACACAGCTCCTGTACACAAATTAGCCCATTTGCAGGTGAAAACCATGTAAATGAGGTGAATTTGTGATCCAGGAAGCTGGCAGCTTTCCGTGCAGGACTAGTGTAATCTGCAGAAATGTACTTGGTTAGTAACCGAATACATTTCTGCAAACTACAAAATGGAACCATGACAGCTTCAAATAAAGGGTGTATATGACATGTAAAGCATGCCAATGATCAAATATATGGCCATTGGTATGGAAAACAGTTGCAAAAATAAAAAAAAAAAAACTTTTTGGCCTATTCAGCTGTTTAAGCATAGGGCAACAGCGCGCAAATGGGATCGGCCCGAAAATAAAAAAAAAAACTTGAAAAAAGCATTCTATCCAAAATCACAATTTTGCCATTATACTCAATGGCAGTCAGAAGACAACATGACCAGTGAATAGTGGTTGCTAAGGGGGAAGGCTCAGTGTCAGACTAGGCATTAGCAGGCAATCCTATGCAAATGAGGGGAATGATACAGAATCCCAAATTTCCCCTCATGGCTAGCCTGCACCCAACTGTGTAGGTGCCGGAAGACCATGATGCAAGCCTAAGAGCTAGCTGACATCATAGAGGGGTATGTCAGGCATACTGTAAGCTTATTGGAGCACTGTAGCTCGGGGTTGCCCTTAGCTTAGCAGAGCTAAGCAAGGGGGTGTGTCTGAAGCTGCCAAGCACCCTTAACATTGCCTAAGTAGGTGTGCGTGCCACACACCATGTTTTAAAGGGAAATAGCAGCTCTGTGCACATCTGAGCACTGTGTTTGCACAGAAGAAGGCAACGGGAAGGGAAAACAGCAGTAGAAAGGTAATCAAGGAGAACTAGCATAGCTGGCAGGTGAAATGTATCAGAATCAGCCAATTACAAAGGCAGCAGCCCAGCCCAGCACACTACTATAAACTACGCAAACACCTTTCCCTCTTTTTCCCACAAACTCTACACCACCAGTGTACACAAGCAGGGAAACTTTACCAAACAAAGGCAACAAAATGATAGGGGCTGCAGCAACTATCATAAATCAACATGTGGAAGAGGCTGAGGGTGGTGAGGGTGAGAATGCTGCTGACCAACCCACAGTGAGGAGAAGGAAAAGAGTGTTCAGACCTAGGGTAACCTACCGGGGGCTACTTGAGCTGAAGATAGTGGAGTGCTATAGGGTGGACAGGGACCTCCTAAAGCAAATGGTTGAGCTGTGCCGGCCACACCTCACACACAGAACCAACAGAGGGGAACCCATCCCAGTGGATACCAAGGTATGTGTAGGCCTAAGAATACTAGCCACGGGTACCTTCAAAAGGCCAACTGGAGGATATTATGGGGATCTCACAGGCATCAGCATCCAGGGCACTCCACCAGTTCCTGGATGCCATGTCAGCACATGCTGGTGAGCACATATAGTTCCACAACAGCCATGAGGCATTGACCAGCAATATGTGTCTCTGCCACCAAATAGCAAACTACCCTGAGGTAGTTGGTGTTATAGACTGCATGCACATTTGCATCAAAGCACCACCTGGTGAGCGGGGTAGGGTCTACATCAACTGCAAGGGCTTCCCCTCCATCAACTGCCAGGTCATGTGTGATGCTGCAGCTGCACCAGAGATTTGCCAATGTGGACATCCCTTATGGTCACCTAGTGGGAGATGCTGGTTACGCACTGGAGCCATGGCTGATGACACCCATCAGAAATGCACATACATCCAAACAAGAACTCCATAATGAGGCACATGCACACACCAGAATCATAATAGAGCATGTGTTTGGGATGCTCGAGTCACGGTTCCACTGCCTGGACATATCTGGTGGAGCCTTGCAGTAATCAGCAGCTACATGTGCCCAAATTGTCATGGTATGTGCCGTGCTACATAATATGATCCTGTGGAAACAGCTGCAGCAGGAACAGCACGGGGCAGGGCCACACAGCCCCCCACCATTGCCAATGCCTGCACATGCACAGAGTGACTCAGAGGAGGAACAACCTGAGCCTGCCCTAATAGGCAGAAGGAGGCATGCCCATTATGCCCAGGCCATTCCAAAGAGGCAACGCATAGCACATACACTGACATGGTAGGAATCCAGGGAATGACACCTCTCTCTGACTCACACATACAGTGAAAGGGATACAGAACATGACACTACCTGTGCTTAACCATGTATAGGGAGTGTACTATGTGCATCCGACATAGTCATCCCTCCAGCAACATCCTCACTACTGGCACAGCCACAAGGTAAGTCACTCTCCCTATCAACTGCCGAATGGAGTAATATGTTTTGTTAATTGTATCTGTGGTATGGATGTGAGCATGCAAGGGAATCTGGTGGCTGAATGGGATGCCAGCAGATAGTAGACACCTATAGTGGCAGCATGAAATCTGTAACAAATACTGGTGTCAACATAGTAGCCAGTACTAGACAAGGTGACAAAACTCACTGCAGGAAATGTGGTGGGCCAAATGCGTGTCCATAGGACACACATATGCCAGACAGGGAGGCTCACATACCCAACAACAGTCTCAGCCAGCAGGACAAGCATAGACAAACACAAACAAAGGCTGTGCTAAGGCCTCTGACTGATGGCTATGGAGAACATTCCTCCCCTCCAAACCTACACAGACAGACTACAACAGGTTAGGCAGTGGGATGTTAGTTCTGAAGGGTAAGAAGTCTGAAACTGAAATGTAGGTCAATCAAACCTAAGAACTGTAGTACACTGATATGCCTCTAGTCAGAATGATAGGTCAGATTACAGAATGAAACAGAGTACCTGAAATACCAGTACAGTCATAGCAAATGTGTACAAGTGTCAGGTGTGCCCCGTAGTAACATGTATGTGTAGGTATAATAACAGTGGAGCACAGATTACCTGAGCTGGCCAAAGTAGGATAGATTGTAGCATGTGTACAATATGTAGGGCTGCATGTGTTAGGTTGGTGTGTGCTGTATATTGTGTGAGAGTGATCAGTATGTAGGCATGGTGAGGTTTGTTCTGGTGGCCATTGGCCAGTACTGCCAATGACAGGGCCAAGTTCTCACAACTGCAGTGCCAGACACAATGCATCCCAGCAAAACACATTCCAACAGTAAGACATAGTAAATGGATGTAACATCTTTCACCATCTGAAAGATGGACATGGCATGAATGTGGGCCCATACATACAAACAGTACACAGGTGGAAGTACCCCAGACAGACAGTTTTTAATTTGTTACGGCCAAATGGACACACCTTTGGAATTGTACATACAGGTTTACACACCTTTGGAATTGTACATACAGGTTAGCAGCACATTAGTTGGGTTTGTAGAATGGAATACCGATGTCATCTGGCCAAACACTGGCAGAACACAAAGGTCACAGGTATGAAGTATTGAGAAACTGCTGATGTCTCTGCACAAGCCAGCATTAATGGAATGCCCCATTCATATCTGTGAGTCAGATGCAAGTAGTATCCATAGCACACCTGCACCCAGCTCACCCCACCATCACCCACAGGTACCACACAGGTCTTATCTCTGCTGTTGGGAATGAGTACAATATGACTCTCACGTCTGTATGGCAATAGCCAAAGAATGCAGCATGCAGAAGAGGTGTCCCATGCAGGTGTGTCTCTAGCTGTAAGCAGCACCCTGTCAGCATCCACACCACTGGATCAATAATGACAGAAAGTATTGACATTAACATCTTCTACAACTACCCTGTCACCCCAGGGGATTATAGTGTCTTGCAGTCTGGGATTGTAGGACTAACACAATGCAACTGCCTGCTACAGCTTGCCTGCATCACTACCAAATGCCCTACAGTCCTCCACAAAAGGCCTGTGTCTTACCCGTACTGCCATTTTTAATTTCTCCAAGTCTTTTGGGTTTCTAATACCATGACAGGAATGGACCCCATTCCTAAGTCAATGTACGATTAAAGTTCATGAAATTAGTATTGTTTCACTCTTTGATGTGAGCCAAAAATGCTCTTCGCAGCACCCGCAATGTGCCCAGTAATGACTCCTTCTGCAATTCGTACGGGGTTACATGAATTGGTAACATATCTAAATACGATTGTAAATTATTTTTTATAAGACCAGTTGCTCCTACTACTATTGGAACTGTCTGGGTATCTTTCTTCCACATGGCTCTCATTTCGGCCTGCAGATTGAGTTATTTTATGACTTTGTGTCTCTCTGTACGCAAGACACTGTAGTCACTAGGTGTGGTGATTTCAATGATCAACACTACTTTTGTCTTCTTTTCTTGGACCACTGTATCCGGTTTTCTAGCCTCTATCTTTTGGACTGTTGGTATTGGGTGATAACATGTGATGTAAGCTTGTAACAAGGTAACAAAGCAATCCAAACAACCAAGCTGGAGCAGCAAGTAATGACCTCCAAAAAATAGCGTATCAAAAATTTATTTATCCGCTTTTGTCCACAAGACTTCATCAGAATACAAAAAGTAAAACAATACCAATCTTAAGTAGTTAAAACATAATTAAAAAACTTCACATCCTAAATTGGATAATGACTATAACAATTAGTGCTTAAAGCACCCAGTGTAGTTTTCACAACAAGTGGAAAGAAACACTGCCCTTGTCCTTGTTAATTCTCAATTTACGATACTTCAAAAAACATTTAATGTTGATAAAATCATTAATGCCAGGAGGGCAGTCTGATCGCAACCTGATCTGCCAACTGGTTTCTCGTTGCATTAGGTGATTCTTAAAATCACCATCTCTTAGGTCCTTATGACAGACCTCAAGAACCGAAAAAAGAAACTTTTTAAAAATTGGACATTTGATGGAATGTTTATATAAAGCGTTGGTAACATCACATTTTTTAATACTGTATAAATGTTCTCTCATCCAAACCTTCAATTGCCTGGTTGTCATACCAACGTAATAAGCAGTACATGATGAACATAGGGCAATATATACAACACCTTGGGTGCAACAATCAACATAACCAGGAACTGTAAAAGTTTTGTCAAAGGAAGCCACAGTAACAAAAGGCCCTATAGAAATATATCTGCACATGTTGCAATGATTGCAACAGTGCATTCCCCTCTTCCTCGTAAGGGCTGCATTATCGTGTATAACCTTAGTGTCACTATATTCTAAAATCTTTTTAATGTTAAAATCATTCCTTTGTACAAAAAAAGGTTGGTCCCCTAAAACACTAAAAATGTCAGAATTTCCTCTAATGACCCTCCAATTCTTTGTTAACAAATTCTTAATACGATGACAGTCAGAACTCATACGTAATGAACATACCAAATTGGCTTTAGGGTGACAATTGTTACCCTTCTCAGAAATCAAAAAAGCTTCACCGGGGGTAATATTTAACAATGGTGGATAGTGCGTGTCACGTTTACTCAAAATCTCACCAGCAGTTTGCTCCAACAATAATTTGTCATACCCCCTCTCAGCAAACAGTGATGTAATAAAATGGAACTCAAGCTTTACATCGCTCAACTTAGAAGTCATGCGACTAGCTCTGATAAACTGCCCTCTTGGGATGTTATTAATTATATGCCTTGGATGCCCACTAAGAAAATGGAGGTACCCATTACTAAATGTCTTTTTTCTAAAAATCCGACTGTGGAATCTCTTATCATTCTTGTCCCACTCTAGACACACGTCTAAGAAATTAACCTGTAGCCCACTAGAGCCCCTTACAAATTGCAAGTAATGAGACAAAGAATTCACCTCAACAATAAAAGTGTCAACCTTAACTGAGTCGCCTTCCATAATGAAAATTAAATCATCAACAAAACGGGCATAAAACAATATATTGTACTTAGTAGTCAAAAAGGGAATAAATTGATGTTCCCACCAAGTTAAAACTAAATTTGCATAAGCAGGTGCTGCAGGTGACCCCATGGCTACTCCCCTTGTTTGTCTATAATAGACCCCATCAAATAGAAAAAAGTTGTTAAATAAAATAATTTCTAAGAATCTACAAACCAACGAAACACAGTCATTGTGAAAATCAGAACCCATAGAACTTAACAAACTTCGCACTGCTTCAATGCCATCCAAATGTGGAATGCTGGTAAACAAGGAAACAACGTCAATAGTAAATATGACGTGTTTTTCTGGGTCAAATGGCGTATTTAAAGAAAAAGAACAAAATCTACCTAAAAAATGCCAGGAATCACGAAGGTAAGATGGTTCCTTTGCGACAATAGGTCCCAACCAGTTGGCAGATCAGGTTGCGATCAGACTGCCCTCCTGGCATTAATGATTTTATCAACATTAAATGTTTTTTGAAGCATCGTTAATTGAGAATTAACAAGGACAAGGGCAGTGTTTTTTCCACTTGTTGTGAAAACTACACTGGGTGCTTTAAGCACTAATTGTTATAGTCATTATCCAATTTAGGATGTGAAGTTTTTTAATTATGTTTTAACTACTTAAGATTGGTATTGTTTTACTTTTTGTATTCTGATGAAGTCTTGTGGACGAAAGCGGATAAATAAATTTTTGATACGCTATTTTTTGGAGGTCATTACTTGCTGCTCCAGCTTGGTTGTTTGGATTGCTGTGATGTAAGCTTCATAATTTTCTATGATTCTCTGTGGCTCATGTTTCCAGTGTTTTTCAGCCACTTTGATAACATAATGTTTGCACAATCTCCAGTGTAACAATCTCGCCACATTATTATGCCTTTCAGTATACAGTCTCTCTGCCATTAGAGAGTCACAACCAGCAATAAGGTGTGTGACTGTTTCCAATTCGGTTCCACAAAACCTACATATGTCTGTTTCTCTCACATGTTCAATGGACTTAGTAAACCAACGTGTACGTAGACCACTATCTTGGGCTGCCAATATTAACCTTTCATTTCTTGATGTAAATCCACCTCTCCTTAACCATTCCTGCGACTCTTCCAGAAGTTTTCTATACTTGCAACTATATTTATGTTTTCTCCACATTTCTTGTCTTCTCATCTGGTCCTTCACCTTATATTCTTTCTTTTGTTTTTTAGCACATTCACTTTCTGCCTAGTTTTTATCCACTTCTGGTTTGATTCCCATTCCTGCTTGATGTTGATATGCTTCTGGTAAATTAAGCAGAGACGTCATCTTAGATTTATTCTTCTCATGTTTCAAACCTTTCACCACATTTGGATCTTGTGAGGTCAGTAGATATGTGTGGAGTCCCATGATTGCAGATTTATACATGTAATCATTTTCAAGGAGGCTCATCCCTCCTTCAGAATGGGGAATATATAATCTTGGTATACGCTGATTTTTATAAATCATTTGGTGAGCATGAAGCATCCTTCTTGTTTTAATATCCAATATATCCAACACTTTTTGGGGCCAGTCAATCACTCCAAAACTATAAATTAGGACAGGAAGAGCAAACTGATTTATAGCTTGGATCTTGTTCCTAGGTGTCAATGCTGTTTTCAGGATTAATTTAAGTCTTCTAAAGTATTCCTTACTAAGCTTTATTCACATTTGTTCATGTTTTATTGCTGATCCTTCATCAATTCCTAAGTATTTATACACCCCCCTCTTGCTCAAGTTCTTTTACATCACATTCTTGTTCCAGACTGATGTTTTCCTGGTGCTGCAATTTTCCTTTTTTTAAGGTTGCTTTTGCACATTTATCAAGGCCAAATGACATTCCAATATCATCTGAAAACGTTTTGACAAACTGCAACTGTGCTTTCAGTTCCTCATCTGATGAGCTATACAATTTTAAATCATCCACAAAGAGAAGATGAGAAGTCATTAGACTGTTGTTTTCTAGAAGCCAAATTATATCCATGATCTAAATTGTTAAGTAAACAGCTTAATGGATTAATGGCAAGATAAAATAGCAACGGTGACAGGGAGTCACCCTGGAATATCCCCCTTTGGATTTTTATCCCTGGGATAATAATCTGTCCTTTATCATGGCTTAATTGCAAAGTGGTCTGCCACTGTTTCATGGTTACTTTAATGTAATCAATCAGTGTGCCAATGTATGTCATGTCATGGGCTTCCAAATAACAACATAACGCAGTCAAAAGAACCCAAATGCAAGGCCATGTATACAAATCCCAGTAACATCTCCACCATGTCCTACTGCATGAACTGTGGACCAACACCAAATTACTACTGGGATGAGGTGATAACTATAGGGAATTTATCAGATAATGTTTGCATAATGTTTGGAATAGGATAGAATAATAGAGGAGGGGTAGAAGCATGGACGGTATGAATGTGTGAAGTCTAAAACTCAGCTGTGTGCACATACTATCCCTGCTTGCAAACACAGGAATGGGTGGCTATAAACCTGCTCGTAAACCACTATGTGAAAGGGGTAATGTCCAGAATTATGACCCCTGCCTCTGGGTAACCTGTGTGAATCTGTACAGCTGTGAGGTATAGCCACAACAGGATATGGCCATACTGTCACGTCAATGGATGTACAAGCATGGGATCCTCAGCCACCACTGTACCAAGGTGTGAACCATTTACACAGACCCATCAGCAAGTGTCTGCAACTTCCCCTCTAGAAGTGCATGATTGTGCAAGAATATGTAGGCTGCAGACCACAATACTGGACACAGCTGCATTCACCCTGTGTTCCCCAGGACATTACTGCAAGCAAATATGTATACCTAACAGTACTTGATGACATAAAACATCACAGTGTAAAACAGTACATATGTCTGAATATCTCTGCTAACACCAAGACCATGTAGCAGAAGCAGCACAGACACAATTACCTACAGTAACCCACTATTCTTTGGCTATTTTGACCTCGTATTGTCAACCAATATCCCGCAGAAACAGGCTGCTAGCTGTAGGTGTAGAACACAAAAGCCTGCACTGGAGTACAATCTACCTGGAATGGATTCACACATTCAATACAGAAAGTCATACTGGGCATGCTCCCACACTTAGAGAAATGTCTGACAACAAAATACTGAAAGGTCATACTTGGTATGCTCCCACACTTACAGAAATGAAGCCGTGTTTGACAACAACAGTGGACTATACATATCTGACAGTCACAGATGTTTGTGCACACACTACTCATTACACACCAGTCATGCTTTGCACACACATTGGACAGGAATACACACATATATCCAAGGACAACATACTATAATAGGCCAAAGTTACACATACATAGATGTGTGGAGGAGAGTGACAGACAGTGATAAAGAGCCTCCCATCATGAGGCCTGTCCCACCCAGCACACATCCAATTGGCTAAAACCACATGATGTGCAAATGTCAATCACTGTAGACATGTGCCTCTGGTATCTCTCAGCACTATAGTGTCTGTGGTGCTTGTGATAACTGTGTAACATGACTGTACAAGTCAGTAGTCATCTAGCAGTTATATACACATACCTGTGAAATATAAAGCTGTGTGTGCCTGAGTGTTGTGTCTGCTTCCAGATGAATGGGTTATAGCCCAAGCATGCACACTCCACTCCCCATTGCCCTACTATGGGAAGCATGCTGTCTTCACCTTGAAATACACCTTTGGGAAGGATTAGTCCTATAAGCTCCATGGTGTGTGCTATAACTGCATAGTGTTCATAGGTTCATAGGTTCATAGATTAATACTAAGCTAACTGCTCTTGCAAGCCATTTTAAGCCTAGCCAATTATCCCTTATGAGACTCAAACCCTGCACATTGTGCTTGCAAGGCAAACACATTGACCATTAGGCCATCCTCCCAACTTGTTAGGCAGGAGTTCTAATCCCAAACATGGCAACTATAAACCTTTGTGTGTTTGTTTGTCTGTGTAGTGATCAATGCTTTTGAAGCCATTCACAGTCACTACAACTTCTATTGCCTTACTTTGGCAAGCCTGCTGATGTCATTCACTTTGAAATACACCTTTGGGGAAAGAGCAACCCAGTAATCTCCGTGGGTGTGCTATAACTGTGTAAATCTGTAGTGTGATGTACTAGTTCATTAGGAGTTCTAATTCCAGACATGGCAACTCTAAAATGTTGTGTTTGTTTGTCTGTGTAAGGATCAATGCTTTTTGAGGCCATTTACAGTCACTACAACTTCCATTGCCCTACTTTGGCAAGCCTTCTGATATCATTCACTTTGAAATACACTTTTGGGGAAAGAGTAGTCCAGTAATCTCTGTGGTGTGTGCTATAACTGCGTAATGCTGAAGTGTGATGTGTTAATTAGGTAGGAGTTCTAATCCCAGACATGGCAATTGCAAAACTTTGTGTGTTTGTTTGTCTGTGTAGGGATCAATGCTTTTGAGGCCATTCACAGTCACTACAAATTCCATTGCCCTACTTTGGCAAGCCTGTTGATGTCATTCACTTTGAAATACATCTTTGGGGAAAAGGTTACCCACTAATCTCCGTGGCATGTGCTATAACTGTGTAACATGTAGTGTGATGTACTAGTTAGGCAGGAGTTCTAATCCCAGACATGGCAACTGTAAATTTTTGTGTGTATGTTTGTCTGTGTAGGGATCAATGCTTTTGAGGCCATTCACAGTCACTACAAATTCCATTGCCTTACTTTGGCAAGCCTGCTGATGTCATACACTTTGAAATACACTTTTGGGGAAAGAGTAGCCCAATAATCTCCATGGTGTATGCTATTAACTGCATAATGCTGCAGTGTGATGTACTAGTTAGGTAGGAGTTCTAATCCTAGCCATGGCAGCTGTAAAGCTTGTGTGTTTGTCTGTGTAGGAATCAATGCGTTTCAGGCCATTCACATTCACTACAACTTCCACTGCCCTACTTTGGCAAGCCTGCTGATGTAATTCACTTTTAAATACACCTTTGGGGACAGAGTAGCCCTGTAATATTCATGGCGTATGCTATAACTGCGTAATAGTTTCATAGGTTGGTACTAGGTTATCGGCCCTAGGGCCTACACAAGCCAAGCCAAACAATTCCACAGATATTTCTTCCCACAACATCTACTTCCCTGAAACCCTGTCAAGCAGGGTGACTGACGCAATCCCTGGGCTGAACTTTCCATCTCCAATCCAATTGTCAAGGTTCCTCTTAAAGAGGGCCAAAGAGGCGCTCTGCCTGACATGTATGGGCAGTCTATTCCAGAGTATGGGGAGTGCCTGTGTAATGCTGTAGTGTGATGTACTAGTTAGGTAGGAGTTCTAATCCCAGACATGGCAACTGTAAAACTTTGTGTGTGTGTGTGCTTGTTTGCATAGGGATCTATACTTTTGAGTCCATTCGCAGTCACTACAACTTCCATTGCCCTACTTTGGCAAGCCTGCTGATGTCATTGACTTTGAAATATACCTTTGGGTAAAGAGTAGCTCAGTAATCTCCGTGGCATGTGCAGTAACTGCATAATGCTGTATTGTGATGTATTAGTTAGGTAGGAGTTCTAATCCAAGACATGACAACTGTGAGACTTTGTGTGTTTGTGCTGTACGTATCTTGTGTGGAGGCAACTGTGAGTGTGTAATAACAGGACTCGTTGTGAAGCTGCTTTTGCAAATTTCTTATATAGGTGTTCTAATCCCAAACATGGCAACTGTGAGACTGTGTGTGTGTGTGTGTGTGTGTGTGTGTGTGTGTGTGTGTGTGTGTGTGTGTGTGTGTGTGACATACGTATCCTATGTGGAGGTAGCTGTGAGTGTGTAATAACAAGACTCATTGTGGAGCGAGTTTTGCAAATGTCTTATTTGGTGGGCCTATTATATGTCACAATGTCCACCTTACAAGGATAACAGATGTGAAACAGCAGAGAGGCTGGGGGTAGACAATCCATACCACTACATGTGACATCATGGCTTTGGGAACAATATAGGCAACCCTTGTATTACCCAGAGAACACTCTCCACCCATGTCTCATACACAAACACACTTGGGTAGGCAACAACCACTATGCTGGTAGTTCCCTACATATTGCCCACAGATAGTAACCATGGTGTGATTGCAGTGGACTACAGAGGACATGGCACCCTGCCCCATCCCTACAATAGGCAAATCGTTGCATACAGTGCTCCTTTGCTATGTTCCCCACTGGACGCCTGCAACAACTGTAGAGCCAGCAAATGTAACCCACAAAGGACATAGCATACCTTATACACATGACCTGTATGGACAGATGTCACTGACACCAGTGAATACCTGTACCACGCTGTCAATGTAGGTGCAGGGACAACCTGGTGTCCATTGCCAGTTCTCACCACATGAGGTCAGGAATGGCACATCTGATGATAAAAATCTGTCTACACAACATGCCCCAGATATCCCAGGTACACTTTCACCTGTCAGAACATTAATGTGGGATGTGTGCACATCCCACACACCATGTTATGGAATATAGGACACATACATGGCAAGCATTGCACAGCACTGGCCTCCCACAATAATAAACCAGATGACTGCATGGTGAATACAATGCACACCTGTGTTGGCCAATCCAGACACTACACCCCTGAGCCACACTGCAGACCATTGTCATGTTGTCTGATGCCAAGGTATACCCTTTACCTAGCCTTGTACAGCCTTGTGGCACAGTCAATCACTACACACCTGTGAAGCAATGCACCCATGCATGTCAGTACTGGCAAACCTGTGTCTGTGTGTGGAGTATGATTTGGATGCCATTCACACTCACTACACCACCCATTGGCCTACTGAAGCATGCCTTCTGATGTCAGACACCTTGACCTACCCTTTGCCCATATATCATCCTGATAACCCCTGTGGTGCAACTAGCTAGTTAGGAAGTCTAATCCTGACCCTGACAACTGTGATAATGTGTATGAGTCCCTGAGGGAGTGTGGCTGTGTTGACCTTGACACCTGTTCTTGTGAACAGGCACGTGTACTACACCTACCTTATCCTTCCTTTATCACTGTTGCTAATGTCACTCACCGTCAAATATAACTTTGCTCCTCAACATGTAAGCTCTGTGGCACATGCAATAACTGCATAGACATGTAATAGCAACACCATCAGGCAGGAGTTTGAAACTCTGTACTGGTACGTGTGTGACACAAACATGCTTAGGTTTTACTCTTCCACCCCCTCCCTGTCTTACTTTTTTTTTTACTTAGCTTGTGTTTTGTAAGTGATGCTCATGATCAGTTGATGGCCTCTGCATGAATTGCAGTCCCCCACTAGCTGATTACATGTGGAACAGTTGTGGTAACATTCCCATAGCGAAATGCATGGGCACACACTCCTATAACTATGAACATCATGTGGGTGTTGACCCTTTGCATTCACTGTGAGCAGGACTTCATGTTGGTGTTTGGCAAACAGCATCACAGATGGTACTGGAATATACCTCTAACAACATACACTGTGGAGTCAGGCCAAAACACAGTAGGGGGATGTTTCAGACATGACTACAGAATGTAAGGGTTGCTCTTCTGCATTTGGAGTAATGTTGGTTTAACAGGGTTTGTGTGGATATGCCTGGTCTACATGATTTGATACTTGTCACAACAGTGTTATGTGTTTGAAGAAACTCCCACCTGTAGGGTTATCTACAGACTGGCCAGTGTTTGTCTTATGTGTCTTGTGATGCTCACAGATTACCTGTCTTAGAACTGCAGAAGCATAGTCTGAGGATTGCAGTCAGTACATGGTGACAGCCATGAGAGTTGCTGACTTCATATCCCTCATGGTACATATGTCACAACAAACCCTGTTACAACAGTAAATGTATGAGGTTATCACAGCAACATGTCAATATTGGCCCTGTGTTTGTGCCTCCAGCCACAAGTTTGCCTATCTTTGTACATATGTCATGCAGTAAGATGTGCATATGTTCTGTACACCATTATTTATTGACATCATACTTGATAACAAGCCAGTAAGATATCAGACTGCTAGACATGTTATGTATAGTAGGGGTTATATTTGAGGACATAACCTGGCCATTCTGTAGTTATGTGTACAGTAGTGAGGTCTGTGTACTTATGGTGATTGTCGATAGTGTGTGTATTGCGAATATGTACCTTGGCCTGTGTAGAGACTGTGGTAGATGTCATTGTTCTTGGTCCTGTTCTATCTGATGTTACATGCTGCTCCAGTGTATGGTACCCTATCGACTTACATGTTTGTAAGGCCAAACACACACATGTCCCATACCACAGACAGGCATCCGACCACACTGTGTCGTGGCCCAGTATATGTAGGGTTAGTGTGTGAGTGGCACATATGAGGATGGTGTTGATCAGACAGTCCATATACAGTAATATTAAGCTCGCTTACCATATGTGGTTGTGGGTATGCACTTTCACACAGGTGTCTGTTACTCTGTGCTGTGACATGCCTGTAGAGCCTGCTATATTTGCAGGTACATGTGTATTCCTCCATAGAAAATGTAGGCCAGTGGTGTGGCAGTCTGCCTGTAGTTTGCACAGTGCTTTGTTACATGCCTAGCAGCCTAGTGTAATTACACAGTGTGATGTTATGTCCAGATCTTTGCCAGATGTAGTGCTGCTGTGCCACCATAACAGTCATGTATTTCTGACAAAGCAGTGGGATGCTGTACAGATGTATGTCACTAATTAGTGGGTAGTATGTGGCCATATGACCTCTGCACCACTGAGTGTCAGGACAGACAGGAGTGTGTGTGAATGGATAAACTGTATGGGCATATGTAGACCAGTATTTACATGATATACCCATTTACATGGCTGTTAACATCCACATTGTCAGGCTTGGTCCACATGTCTTGCACTAAGGGGATCTGTGCATACCTCTGGACTGACCAGATTGCGTCAGACTGTCCACATTTATTGGTCATATCTCTGCTGTAGTCCACAGGATCATTACTGTGATATCAGTGGTACTGTACTATGATGACCTTAGGATGGCTGTCAGCAACTGATGGTGTACATGTCAATAGCAGATGCAACCTCTCACACACAACATTTCTGTTAAGACAACCCCTGCTGTTACAGTAGCAACAGTCTACATATATACCTGCAATACATACCCGACATCCCCTTGCACTAAGAGGTTGATACTATTGGTGCTGAGGTATGACTCCACTCCATGTTCTGGACATATGATAAACATATATGTATGAATATATATATATATATATATATATATATATATATATATATATATATATAGATACATATACATATATACATATTACATACATATATGAATATGTATATATATATATATATATATATATATATATATATATATATACACACATACACACACACACACACACACACACACACACACATATATATATATATATATACATATATATATATATATATATATATATATATATATATATATATATACACACATGCACATCTATATTTGTCTACATATATATATATATATATATATATGCACAAATAGTCATAGATATCTACATATATAGACATAAATATATATATATATATATATATATATATATATATATATAGGTTCATAGGTTCATAGGTTCATAGGTAGGTACTAGGTTATCGGCCCAAGGGCCTATGCAAGCCTAGCCAACAAGGTTCCCTGGCTTACGCCACCCAAGAAAGTTATTTTCCTGTGCCACTGATGAGCAGAGACCCAGAAGTGATCCCCGGGGTATATTTCATATTTCCCATCCACTCATCAAGACTTTTCTTGAAGAGTGCTAATGAAGAACTTTGCTTGACATAGATGGGTAGCCTGTTCCAGTGTATGGGGAGTCTCTGGTATAGGAATCTATCCCTCCAGCATGTCCTGTTTATTGTGGTGACAAGGTTTAGGTCCCTAGAGCGTGTAGCTCGGAGGGATTGGGATTTCTTTAGGTGTAGCATGTCCAACAGCTCTGGGTTTGACATAGCTTTATATGTTAGGCAGAGATCACCTCTGAGTAGGAGATATGCTATGGAGTAAAGCTGGAATTTTTTGAGACGGTCAGTGTAGGGCATTTATTTGAGTCCAGTAATCCTCTTTGTGAGGTACTTCTGTGGCCCTTCCAGCTGCTGCAGATGTCTTGTGAGGTACATTCCTAAAGGGGCATTGTACTCTATAATGGGTCTAATGAGTGATGAGTAGAGGGTAAGGATGACCTCTTTTTTCCTGGACAAGAACCCTTTTATGATGAGGTTTGCCACGTAGAAGGACTTCCTGACTACTGTGGTGATGTGACTATCAAAGGAGAGACTACTGTCCACCTGGGTCCCAAGGTCTCTTATCACACATTCGGTGTTAAGTAGATTGCTGCCTATGTGATAGTTCATGGGTGCAGAGTTTTTACCAAAGGGGATGACACTGCACTTTTTGGCACTGAGCTTGAGGCCATGGCTCTGACACCAGGCATCTGTCTCAGTGAGGCCCTTCTGTAGCATGTTCACATCATTTGGGGACTTGACTATGGCTCCTAGTTTGCAGTCATCTGTGAACTTTGTTAGCCAGAGGCCTTCTGAGTAAGCCTGTACTTCAGAGAAGTAGATACCAAACAGGAGCGGTCCCAGGATGGAACCCTGTGGTACTCCACTTGTCACTGGTTTGAGGTCAGATTTGGAGTCTACAACTTTTACAGTGTGGGTTCTGTCAGTGAGCCAGTTGGCAACCCATCTTGTGATGTAGGAATTTATGCCTAGTTTATTGAGTTTAGCTATAATTCCAGAAAGGGGGATGGTGTCGAAAGCCTTGGCGAGGTCAAGATAGGATGTGTGAACCACCTTACCCTCATCTATGGCTTTGGTGACTGCCTCAAAGAAGTTGATCAGGTTCAAGAGGCATGATCTGCCTTTCACAAACCTGAACTGGGTGGGATCCAGAGTTTAGAGGTTACCAATGTCTTTGTTTATGAATTCCACGATGATACATTCCATGGCTTTGCAGACCAGACTCGTCAGGCTAATAGGTCTATAGTTCCCGGGATCAGTGGTGGCTCTCCCTTTGTGGAGTGGAATAACTGTTGCTGTGCGCCATTCAGTGGGCACAAAGCCTGATGCGAGGCTATTATTGAACATGGTGCTTAAGTGGGGAACCAGTTCATTCTGAAGTTCATGTAAAACGCAGCCTGGGATGTTGTCCAATCCCATGGATGCTGTGTTTTTGGCTTAAGAGAGTGCAGCTTTTACCTGCGTAGTTGTGATTACAGGGACTCTGCATTCTTCCTGTATAGATATGGGCCCTTTAGGGCGTGGGGGGGGGGTAAAGTTGGGGCTCTTTAGGGGGTGACGGGGGGTAAAGTTAGCACTGAACCTATCTGCCAGGATGTTGGCAATATCAGTTGGTTCTGTAATTTTCATGCCTTTGTGCTGCAACTCAGAGCAGATCTGGGTGTTGCCGTTTAAATTCTTGACATAGCTATAGAATGCTTTGTGGTTGTCCTTGGAATTAGTGGCAATTTAATTTTCGTAGCTAGCTATGGAGGATCTTATAAAGGGATCTCAGCTTCTTACTGAGGCTGACCAGGGAGCTCCTCCACTCATGGGATTTTACTCTCTTTTGCAATAATTTCTTCCTTCTGTTGTACAGTTTGTTTATGGCAGGGGACCACCAGTTTGGCTTCCTTTTTTTGGAGGATGGCGTCTTGGTTCTGTTTGGGATAGCACAATCCATGCACTCATGTAAGTGCTTATAGAGTGCATTTGTGTAGGATTCAGCAGTTGTAACTGTATTGTCCATCTGCATGGGTGTCATGAAGTTCACTACTTCTGTCTTAAGAAGCATGAAGTTGGCTTTGGAGAAATTTCTTACTGTGGTTTCCTTAATGGGGGATGGGGGTGGGATGTGGATATCGAGGGTGATTAGCTTATGGTCAGATCAGACCAACGAGGAGTTGACTTCAGGTGTGGAACACCTGTCACTCATGTTGGTAATGACTAGGTCTAGGATATTGTTGCCCCTGGTGGGGGTGTGGATAAGTTGATCTAGGGCATTGGAGTTTATGAATTCCAGAATGTGTTGCACCAAGGAGTTAGTACATGAGTAGTTTTCCCAGTTAATGGTGGGTTAGTTGAAGTCGCCCATTATTAGGGTGTTTGGTTGAACCCTAATATTTTCCAGTACATCAAGAAAAGAGGAGTGGGAATCCTGGGGCATAGTGGGGGATCTGTAGCAAGCTACAATTTGGATTGCAGTTTTGCCAAGAGTTAGTTGCACTTGGATAACCTCGGATGCATTATGCTGAGCAACTAGTCTGGAGGTGTGGATATCCTTAATGAATATGGACACACCCCCACCTTTGGTGTTTCGGTCCAGGTTACATGGCCGAAAAGCGTGGTATGAGTTATAGCCTGGTAGTGCAGGGGTGCTCTCTGGAGCCTTGAACCAAGTCTCAGTCACTGCACAGATATCGATGTTCTCCATTTTAAGGAGTGCCTTGAGTGAGTGCATTTTGAAATTTGGACTTCTAGCATTGAGTAGCATTACCCTCAGTTTTTGCTTACCTGTTCCTGTTATGGTGGTGAATTTGTTACTTGAACCCTGCCTAAAAAAGGCACTATAGGGGCAGCAAGAGCCTTAGCCAGTATCTGGAATCCTAGGGGCGACAGGTGCAGGCCATCTGTGGCAAAGCATCATGGTCTGTCGACCATGTCATCCCAAGCAGACAGATACTGGATCCCCTTTGAATGACACCAGAAGCTTAGCCATTTGTTGAAATCAATCATTTTGTCATTGTACTGTGGTATCATTCTGGGCAATGGCAGAATGCTACTCAGGGCTAGGGTCATACCTGCCTGGGCTACAAGATCACAGAGCTCTTCCATGTCTCTTTTCATGTAGTCTAGGGAGGTACGTCTCAGGTCATTCACACCAACATGGACAATGACAGAGTCATATCTGTACTTGTTGTGAAGTGACCTGAGTGCGTGGGTTATGTGGCGGATCCTGGCACCTGACATGCAGCTGACAGTAACCTTCTCCTTGTTTACCCTAGTGAGTGGGACATCAGTGTGCCTGACTATAGAGTCACCTATGACTAGTGTGTTGGGTATGTTGTTTTGCCTTATTGGCTGTGTTTGAGTGGCACACTGAATCTGTGGGTTATGTGTCATTTGGGTTGTGTTGGGGGATGGAGGTTGCTTCTGTTTCTGCGTTGGAGGTCTCTGTTGCATAATAAGATTATTATTGAGAGCCTCCGTGAATGTTTTTGAGTTTCTATGTGTGGATTTTGGTGGTGTAGACATAGTGAGACTATCTGATGAATGTGGTGTGGTGCAAATGTTTACCTTTTCCTCATGACTGTCAGGTTCAGTCTTGGTTGGTGAGAGCTTTACCTCCAGTTTGGCTAGATAAGTGCATCTCTCTCAGGTTGTAGTGTTGGGTGATAGGAGGAGAGGGTTGTCTGTGTACATAAGGCAATTTCTACACTGCCTCAAGATGCCCAGATTCATCAGATAGACAGGGGAGAACATTGGGAGCTGACCCTTGGACATGCCTGAATAAAAAACTATTTTCTTCTAGATAAGTGAGGAAAGTGAGTACAAGAGCTGTTTTTCTCAACGCCAGTGAGAAAAGTAAGTGCAAAAACTGTTTTCCTTTAGGTAATGAGGAAGATCGAGTGCTATAGTAATTAGTAGCTTATTTAGTGCTTACAAGTTCTGAACAAGTGCTGAGTATGAATAAGCAAATTTAAGTGCTAAAACTAAGAATCTGTATCTGCACTAGACGAGTTACAGGACAGAAACAAGTGCAAATGCAGGCTTTCAAATCAGAAAGTTGAGAGAGATGGAAGATTGTCCAAACGGCCAATAATTACAAATTCTGGGCCAGAACCACTCCTTATGTGGTAGATAGGTTACCTAATGCTTACCACTCCCACTGATAAGCTAGAAGGCTTCTCTCCAACACAGAAAGGCTTGGGGGGCTCAGAAGCTTACAGACAGTCCTGGATACAGGAAATCTGTATCTGGAACACTAGTTACAGGAAAGGTAGGAAACAGGCTTACAGTTTTGTTTATATATATATATATATATATATATATATATATATATATATATATATACATATATATATATATATATATACATATATGATGTACATGCATATACATGCACACACACACACACACACACACACACACACACACACACACACACACACACATACATTGATATATATATATATATATATATATATATATATATATATATATATATATATATATATATATATATATATATACAGAGATCTATATATGGCCATATATATGATGCACTATACATATGTATATAAATACATATATATGAATATATATGTGTATGTACATGTGCACATATATCTACATATGTATGTGTATATATCCATATCCTTGTCATGTGTAATCAATATTGTTGTGTATACCTTCCCAGATGTATCACACCGTATGTATCTGATATGTGTATATTTAGATATAACAGCATATGTGATGGAACAGTAATATCATTAACAAGTACTACACAATTGTAGAAGTCACAGCAATTGTTCGATACAATTCACTAAGTGTACTGACAGATATATTGGAAAAACAACTGTCTTCACAGCTGTCATGGCATAGTGGTTAACTGCTGTGACTATAGTGTGCAGGGTCCTGGGTTCAAGACCTGCAAGAGTTGTTTGTTTTATTGCTGGGCAGAACAAGGCCTATTGGATACACAGTGGTTAAGGTAGTTTTGAGCAGCTTTAAGGATGTTTGCATGAGTTTGCATGAAACTTAGTTGTACTAAGGTAAGGTATGGATAAATGTACAGGTGCTTACACCGTGTAGGATTTCGCGTACCAGTGCGCAAATGTGCTTAGCTGTTATATTGCAGCAATTCTGACACCTGCTAAGCATGGCTCAGCTCTGGTAACCAGTGCTCACATCCCAGTCTGATAACTTAGCAGGGTAATGACATCTGTAATAAGTGTATGTAATGCCATGTACATAACATGCATCTACGTGATGTCATTACAGTAGCAAGGGATGTGAGTCTCCTGTCTGGGACACTTCAGTATATATATGGCTTGTACAACACTCTTATCCATGTGAATGTGTTACATACAAGTGTAGTATCTCAGGTTATATGCAGTCACACTGGCACGTAGTGTATCATTATGTTACTACTGTTGACAGTGTTTTCCCAAGTAAGAGTAGATTGCTAATTGTAGTACTGGAATCAAACAACCCTGCATGCAAAGATGGACTCTGAGTCCTCACTGTCATTCTCCTATTGTGTGAGCTGTGTCTCATTAAATATTTCCTACTGGATAATGATCTGACATGTGGAAAATAACTGTAGACTACTGTGTGTATAGCACATGTTCTGCGTGTAACATGTAACCTGGAACACACCTCATCCTAAAAGCTGTGTGGTGTGTGCACTTAAAGCCACACACATCAGTAGCACTACATACCTAGGTAGGGGTCTATTCCCAGTGTTGCCAAGTAAGAATATGGGTGTATGTAAAGGGATCTACTTCAGGTTGCAGAATGTACATGTCCCAGGGGGTAATCTGTCCAAGAACTGTGTGGCAAATGCTAACATGTCACAGGTATCATTCTATGGACATACATTCCATCACAACTACTGTTAGATGTGTAAATGGCCTCCTCCCCACTGTATAGGTGTACATCGATACTGGAGTTAGTATATATAGCTGGGTGTGGCTGTTTTTGACACAGCCAACATCACTGCAGTTACTGTTGAGTGTATCCCCCTGTGTAGCTGGCCGTAGTACTGTACAGTTCATGTTGACAGGTTAGGTATTTGTCTGTCACACTATCTGTGGTTCTACAGCACCTCTCACCCTCCAAAGGGTAGGGGTGTGCCACCCACACCAGCACACATATGTTTACTGTGTTGAGGAATGCACTACATTGGGGAAAGGGACATATACCCTGCCGGTACCATCGTCAATGACATTAAACTAATGGACCACTTATTCCACAACTTTTTGTTCTGCGTAGTGTGGCTTGGTGGAATTACATAGGCTACAATGGGTTCCTTTCTCAGGTATATACATCCATGTGTACAGTATTCTCTGTGTAGTGCATCAATACCAAAGCCTTTGTGTATGTTATACACAAACGTGCGGTGTGTACCAACCAGTACAACTACCATTGTCCACTGTAGAAGGGCTGCTAACAGCAGCCACCATGCACTCACCTGTATACACCACCCCCAGACCTATTGGCCATGTGGCACAGGCAGTAACTGTTATACAGACCTGTGACATGTGTTCGCCTGTACCCAGGATATGGCACAGCCAAGGTGTCACCACAGTGCCATACCCCTTGTGAGATATGACAGCAGACCATCATCCTGCTGACACATGGACACCTACAATACAAACGGATAACATTCTGGAGACCACAATCAGTCAGTATTAACAACAGCTCTAATGTATCATGGCTGGACAGCTACACTTCCTGACATGTAAGCATTAAACGTTACTGCTGACAACATGTTACACAGCAGTACATTGGTACACTGTAGTACAGTCACCATGTGCATCAGAACTATATTAGCCTGTCCCTGCATTGATGTTATGGATATGGATGACAAAAATGTGGCAAAGGTATGATATGCACAGGGTTTGCCAGAGACCTAGGCTAGGCCATACATTTGACACTATGTGTGTGAGTGAGGGGGTTTAATTACTGATATGGCTGTGGTGATGTGGTGTGTGTAGGTATGGAGTTGCCCTAGGTGTGTTTGTATTGTATATAAGTATGCATGCACACAGTTCTGCCATGTGGCTGCCCTATACAGGTATTTGTTGGACAGCTGCAGACCATACCTGGCAGGGTGTGCAGTTCACCACCTCCAGCCACAAACAAAAGAACTGTGCCTGCCAGGGATTCCAAGGGGCACATCCAGGTGCATGCCTTGATATGATACTCTCCCATGATGATGACATATGTCCACTGGAACCAGGTCCCTCCTGGAACTGGCCAGGGCCATCTGCACATGGCCTGCTGTGGTGTGGTGTGGACAGTGCCTCCCTGCAGTGCTGGGGCTGGTACTGCCACTACGGGAGCAGCTTGCTGTCCTTGCACATCCACGTCGACCTCCAGCTGTTGGTGTTCCTGGCCTACGTCCATGTGGCCATTGCACCTCTCCCACCACATGCTCTAGCATGGATGATCCAAGGTCGAGGATTCTCACCATCTTACCCCACCGTCTATCCATGACCCCTGTAAAATAATGGAGGGCACCTGCAAGATCATGGATGTTGTCACTTACAACTGAAAGAACAGCCCTCTGCAGCCTCAGACCCTGCCTGGTGTACCATTACTTACATGCTTGCACCTCCATGACAGCCTGAAACATGCATCTGGTGGTACCAGATGTGGCACTTCTGCCAAGGGCACGATGACCAGCAGCCCTCCCAAAAGCACCCCTGTACATCTGCCTATGTGGTACCCTGCCAGACATCTGGCTATGGCTGCTGTGTCCAGACACGGCAGCCATAGATACCACACTGCCTTGTGCACTGCCACTAACCACCAACTGTCCCTCTGCTATGGCCACTGGTGATGGGGTAGCTATAGGCACTGTGACTGTGTGCAGGGATGGGGTGGATAACAGGGTGATGTCAAATGGTGGAGCAGTTTTGGCCTTGGATAACCCCACCTGTGCCTCAACACACCTATCATCATTTTCAGTGTCTGAACTGGCACCAACATCAGATAGCCTGCAGTAGGGACCCTGACCCACCTCGCCACCTGTGAGAGGAAAACAAGAAATGCACTTTAAGACCTGTATGTCATTGCTTAACAGTATATACACACACACACACACACACACACACACACACACACACACACACACACACACACACACACACACACACACACAAACACCCTAACATTCCACCATAATACTTATCTGTCCCTGAGTATACAGACTGTTCCAAGTTTACTCTCTTAAGTTCCCCATCCTGCATCACACTTGGAAACATACACTCATTAATACCAATTATTAAAGTATCATTCTTCTAATAGCCTAGACAAGTGATCACAGGACATGACCTGTTACTCAATTACCTCTTTGACTTGATTGGAGTCGGTTTTACAAGGACTCACTGCTCTCATCTATTGTTCACCCTGGGTTTGTCCAGACATCATGAGCATGCCCCCCCATATGTTAGGGGCTACTACAGTCACTCAATAATGTCATGCACTGGAGTGTCATACATAACTATTGCTCAGTAGATGCAAGATCTGTTACACTATTAACTTATTATGTGGACGACAGTAATATTTGGATACACTCACTGGTGTTGTCTAGTAATTCCCCAGTGCATCTGTAGTACTGTATATGTGGGTATTCTTTCACCTTTCTGCTGATTGCAATTATAACAGTGTACCTGGTGTCTAGTTTCCCTCCCAATGCATGTTCCATGTTACAGACCTTATTATACTATCAGCTGTCCTGAGATTACATATAAGACAAGTATTCATGGTGTCTCATGTGTCAGTCCATGTCCATGTACTGCATGATTTCAAAGAGAAGTTGAGACATATGAACAACCCCACAATCACACATGTGCATACATGGACACACACACACACACACACACACACACACACACACACACACACACACACACACACACACACACACACATCCTACATACATCAACTCCCCTCCACTCCACCAGATTCCACTTACAGACTAAATAACCCCCCCACACACACACACACACACACACACACACACACACACACACATGAGGTTGCATGGAGATATTACACACAGACCTTCCATTACCCATCTGCCAACATGCATAACATATGGTACTCAACAGCATGCAGTGCAGCTATATTCAATCCATGCTAGCAACAGTATACATGTGTGTGATGCATGGGCTGTGTAAGTAGGTGATGCCTCTTCCCCTGGAAAACACTGCACCCATGTACACAGTATTGCTGTGCACTTGTTCAGCACCCTGCCATGTACTGTGCACCATACCTCACAGGTGTACACATCATTAGTGAATGTGTATTACTGTGTCAGTTATGTCTACTCTGCTGCTCACAGCCCCTATGTGTTTGTCCGTCACATACCTGGAATGATATGTGGACAGATGTAATTTGCGAATGCCTGATGTCTGATTTACAGATGTCATCATCAGCGGTGCATGTATGACTAATACGATACAATTACACTGACAACTGTCAAACCTTACCGTAGCTATGGGGAGTGTACACACCTTTATTGATATGACGCCCTCTTCTTTGATATGCCATGGGACCACATTACTGCATATGTTACCATTACATGAGCCTGATATGTGACATATGTCCTGTACAATCAAATGCAGTGTCAAACAAATGTGTTAGTTGTGCTGATTGAGATGCATACACTTTGTGGGTGCATATGTGTGCACACCCTTATCATGATGGTTTGTTGCACCTACTGTTATGTGTACTACAGCAGTCACTATTCCTGGCAGGGGTATACTAGCATGGGCCATCTGCATTTGCCAGTATTTGGTCAGTCTGCCCTACACATGTCCCCCAACTCTGCATGATTGCAAGCTCAACTCATGTCCATATCCCTTGGAGTTCACACACTGCCATCACTATTGTTGTGGAGTCAGGTTATATCTGCCACAGTTCCTGACCCTGACTGTGTGCAGATACCGCCATTCATAGCATTCTTTGGATCTATGCGGCAATGCACTGTTGTGTCATGATGACACCCCTTCCCTACCTTCAGCCTTTTTGCAGATGCTTGATAACTATGGCCTACACATGTGTGTTAGTTTGTAGTGTCCCAAACACTGAACATCACGTGTAACAGCCTAGTCCCAGCTAATGAATGGCAAACATACAGGTGTACACTGGCACCGGCATGGTACAGATGGAGATGGTGGACCTGAGGTTGGGTGAGGTGTTGGTTGCGCAGCACATGTATCTTACTTGATACTGTCTGTAGGTTTCCAATGTGGTCTTGGTACACCAGTACACATTGCAATGCACGCCTTTTGGGGACCTTTTCTGTTATGCATATACTACCTGTAGAGAGGCCTGACTGATGTTTCCTGTGGTACAACTGTGGATTGTGTAAGCTGAAAGTATTTTTATTAAAGCATTTAAACAGCTTTTTTGAGTGTTTGCACTGCGTTCCCTCCATTACAATTGTTGTAATAGAGATGATAGCGTAGTCCCATCTGATTACCCTAACCCATGGGCCACACGTTTGCAGAGTCCAGGCAATTGCTGACATGGATACTGCACAGCTAGTACTTGCTAGACATTCCTGCAACTCCCTCAGTATTGTGGCATGCTACTAGGCACATTGCATAACCAGTTTGCTACATGTGACATCATCTGCCTTGAATGGCCATCTGTTTATTTCCGACATTATTCCTGTCCCATACATCCTCACCACATACACAACTGTCTGCACTGTTTGCCATGGTATATGCAATGGTGAGGTATGGCTACATGTCCAACTCCTGGGTGCTACCTGTTGGGTATGGGGTCCATGCCATGGCATGTAAGATGTGTGCTAGCCATGGCTGCCTCTGTTGCAGGTAAGTGGGCACATTTGATGGCCAAAATTCTTGGACAGCAGACCTGACATTGGGGACATGTACTTGCTGGAAAATGCATTTCCATGACAAATGCATTTGGTCAGTACCTCAACAGCTGCTTCCACTATATTTTATCTGGAGTGTGTGCACACATATGCTTCCAGTGTTTGTGAAGGTATGTATTCCCCATATTTGCTGTCCTAACATATGATTCCATATTGCACACTCATTGTTCATGTTAGGACCACATTGCAGGTCGTACGGGTTGTAGACTGCAGTATTGTGATATGCTGTAGTGTATATCTGTAACAGTTTCCATTGTAATACTGGTATATACACTGTTGTAGCACTGTATAAGGGTGATGTTTCACACATGTCCCTACTGTAGGCCATTTTTCCCACCATTATGTTCTCCTCTGTGCACACATTTTGCTATGACAGGATGTTAGTTATATTGCAGGAGACTGACATACCCTTCAGATACACCATCATGGTGACCACTGTGATGCAGTGCAGTTAACAGTAACAATATGTGAACATGTACGGCATGCATTATGAGTAGGGGTGTTAAATGTGTGCATGGAATATACCTTGGCCATAATATGAATGGTGTATTGGCAAACCTGAACAATCACCATACTCACCAGCTAAAGGCTGCTGCATTGGAGGTATACCAGAGGGACCTACATAAGTGTGTGATAGATGTGATGTCAGTAGCCACAGCTGTGTCATTGGTACAGGGTGGGTGCAGCATTACAGTACATCAACAGTACAAGCCCACAATACTACAGATTATGCACATCTGTTTATTACTACTATGCAGCAACAGACTATATATATATGTCATCTTATATATGCATGATCTAACTGTACAGATGCTGATGGATACATAACAGTGGTCTACTGATGTGCCCTGTGGCCTTACCTACATCCTCTTCTGCCATTGTGTGGGTAGCACCCACTTCCACTATGCTCTCCACCAGGTGTTGTGTGTGTGGGTGGGCAGGTGCCCCGAGGCTCCTCAAGATGTGTCAGGGAGGGCTGGATGGCATGAACCCCCCACTGTTGCAAGGTCATCCACCCTGACTGCAGCAGCATGCCGATAGGCATTGCAAAGTAGGTCAGTGCAATGATGCTGGACCTGCTCATAACTGCGGTTATGCAGGCTGACATCGTTTACCCTGTGGACAAGATCGTTCCACAGGGTGGTCCGCTGTTGCTGCTCATGGGCTGTTTGGCCAAACAAAACCTGGTAGTGCTGCACCAAGTGTGAGATGATGGCATCATTCTCCTCCGCTGTATAAATAGGAAGCCTCTCCCTGGACATCTTGCCTGAAAGACATAAAGATGGAAACAGGTCTGAGGACCTCATACAGCAATGTAATCATAGTTTCTAATACACATCTCTGTCTCCTCCCCACCATATCTGCAACAACAATCTGATCACACAACTCAATAGGTATGTCTACAGAATACCTACCATTGGGACATATATCGTATTGTACAACACTTTGTGCTATGTGCTTGTAGTCATGTTCTCTGTAGGGACACTATCATTGGTAGTCTGTTATGGACAATGTCACCTGTATTCCATTGTAAGGGCCACTGTGGTTCCATATATGCATGTGGTCTGTTCATAGGTCGGTACTAAGCTATCAGCCCAAGGGCCTAAGTAAGCCTAGCCAACAAGGTTCCCTGGCTTACGCCACCCAAGAAAGTTAATTTCCTGTGCCCCTGTTGAGCAGAGCCACACAAGTGATCCTGGGGTATATTTCCTATTTCCCATCCACTCATCAAGATTTGTCTTAAAGAGTGCTAATGAGGAACTTTGCTTGACATAGATTGGTAGCTTGTTCCAGGGTATAGGAAGTCTCTCAGACAGGAATCTATTCCTCCAGCATGTCCTGTTTATTGTGGTGACAAGGTTTAGGTCCCTAGAGCATGTAGCTTGGAGGGATTGGAATTTCTTTAGGTGTAGCATGTCCAACAGCTCTGGGTTTAACATAGCTTTATATGTTAGGCAGAGATCTCCACAGAGTGGGTGTTATGCTACAGAGTAAAGCTGGAGTTTTTTGAGATGGTCAGTGTAGGGCAACTATTTGAGACCAGTAATCCTCTTTGTGAGGTATTTCTGTGGCCTTTCCAGCTGCTGCAGATGTCTTGTGAGGTACATTCCAAAATGGGCGTTGTACTCTATAATGGGTCTAATGAGTGCCGAGTAGAGAGGAACAATGACCTTTTTTTCTGGAAGTAAACCCTTTTGTGATGAGGTGTGCCACATAGAAGGATTTCCTAACTACTATGGTGATGTGATTATCAAAGGAGAGACTACTGCCCATCTGGGTCCCAATGTCTCATCACACATTCAGCATTAAGTAGACAGTCGTTTATGTGGTAGTTCATGGGTATAGAGTTTTTACCAAAGGGGATGACAATGCACTTTTTGGCATTGAGCTTGAGGCCATGCCTCTGACACCAGGCATCTGTCTCAGTGAGGCCCTTCTGTAGGATGTCCACATTATTTGGGGACTCGACTATGGCTCCTAATTTGCATCTTCTGCGAACTTCATTAGCCGGATTCCTTCTATGTTAGCCTGTACTTCAGAGAAGTAGATACCAAACAGGAGAGGTCTCAGAACTGAACCCTGTGGTACTCCACTTGTCACTGGTTTGAAGTCAGATTTGGAATCTGTAACTTTTACAGTGTGGGTTCTGTCAATGAACCAGTTGGCAACCCATTTTGTAATGTAGGGATTTATACCTAGTTTAGTGAGTTTACCTATAATTCCAGAATGGAGGATGGTGTTAAAAGCCTTGGCGAGGTCAAGATAGGCTATGTAAACCACCTTAACTTCATCTACGGCTTTGGTGACTGCCTCAAAGAAGTCGATCAGGTTCAGAAGGTATGATCTGCCTTTCACAAACCCAAACTGGGTGGGGTCCAGAGTTTGGAGGTTACCAATGTCTTTGTTTATGAGTTCCATGATGATACATTTTATGGCCTTGCAGACCAGGCTTGTCAGGCTAATTGGACGATAGTTCCCAGGATTAGTGGTGGCTCCCTCTTTGTGGAGTGGGATAACTGTTGCTGTGTGCCATTCAATGGGCACAAAGCCTGATATGAAACTATGATTGAACATGGTGCTTAGGTGGGGAGCCAGTTCGTTCTGAAGTTCGTGTAAAACCCAGACTGGGATGCTGTCCGGTCCCATGGATGCTGTGTTTTTGGTTTTAGAGAGTGCAACTTTTACTTGCATAGAGGTGATTACAGGGACTCTTAATTCTTCCTGTATAGATATGGGCCCTTTAGGGGGTGAGAGGGGGGGTAAAGTTAGCACTGAATCTATCTGCCAGGATGTTGGCAATATCAGTTGGTTCTGTAATTTTCATGCCATTGTTCTGTAACTCAGAGCTGATCTGGGTGTTGCCATTGAGATTCTTGACATAGCTATAGAATGCTTTGTCGTTGCCCTTAGAATCAGTGGCAATATTGTTTATGTAGCTAGCTTTGGAGAATCTTATAAGGGATCTCAGCTTCTTACTGAGGCTGACCAGGGAGCTCCTCCACTCATGAGATTTTGCTCTTTTGCAACAGTTTCTTCCTTCTGTTGTAGAGTTTGTTTATGGCAGGGGACCACCAGATTGGCTTTCTTTTTTTGAAGGATAGTGTCTTGGTTCTGTTTGGGATAACACAATCCATGCACTCGTGTAAGTGCTTATAGAGTGCATTTGTGTAGGATTCAGCAGTCATAACTGTATTGTCCATCTGCATGGGTGTCAAGAAGTTCACCACTTCTGTCTTAAGAAGCATGAAGTTGGCTTTGGAGAAATTTTTTACTGTGGTTTCCTTAATGGTGGGTGGGGATGGGATGCAGATATCTAGGGTGATTAGCTTATGATCGGATCTGACCAACGAGGTTGGCTATGTGATTGCTGCACATCTGTTGTGTTGTGTTATTGGGGATATCTATGCATGCTGTTGGACATGATCCGGGAATGTGTGGACTATTACTACCCACATATATTCTATAACAGTGACACAATAGCATGTTTAGGGATAGTTGCCAGCAGAACCACCTCTTCCACCTCATCTAGCCATGTTACCAGGCCACATCACATGTGGGACCCATCTGAGGCCTCCTCATTTACTGGTCCTGCACTACCTTCAGGTGGAACCACCTCAGGGGATAGTGTTCAACCCCCTCCAGAGCACACACAGATATGATACTGTCACCCGTGTTCAGGTCCAGGGTCTGGTGCATAGAGAGTTCCAAAGAGACTTAAGGGATGTACTACAGCACCTTGAGGCTCTCAGTACACACTCACAGGGTCTGCATGCTCCTCCTGCTCAGCCTCCTGCCCAGGCACCCTCAGGGCCATGAAGCTGATGTTGTGACTGGCCATGGGTGGGGTACTTGGTCCCATTGTTTCCATATCGGGGCTCACGGGGCTTCCACATCACAGATGACACTCCCGATCCAGGGTGTTTACCCACCACATGTGTCATATACTGCCCCTGTAGGCTGTCTTCTATATCTTACAACTCAACCCACCTCCACAAATATACCTGCTATCCTTCCCCAAATTCCCAATCCCACCTTCACAAACAAGGGTAATGTGTTCCCAACATGGGGTTCGCACCTGACATTACCATCCATTTTGCACACACTTACTGCTATATAT
>NC_056726.1:162791035-163003535 GCF_019279795.1 Protopterus annectens | reverse complement strand
TTAAGATGTACAATGACTTAAACAATGTTACAAGTGATAAACTGGCACCAGATTTTGAATTTAAGGCGTATACAAGTTAATGCCGGTGTTCTGATGAAGCTCACATAGTGAGTGAAAGCGCTCAACCTATTTGTTCTGTTTTTATGGATGTTTTTATACCGAATTTTTTATGATATGGTGGTCTCTATGTTGTGAATAAACTTTCGTCTACTCACAAAAGGTGTTGGTACACTTATTGGAGTTTCCTGGCAGCTTTTAGTATTGTTGGTGACATTGTTGTGGATATTCTGTAGTCGTATTGGGCCATGGATACTACCGGTGTCCATTCCCCTAGAAGGAGGTCTGACGAGAATGCTGATATTATCCAACTACGAGAGGATATAGACACATTAAAAGGTGAGATCAGCCACCTTTTTGATCTATTCAAAGAGACACCCAGAGGTATGGGTAACAAAACATCCACTAAAATTGGCAGCAAGTCAGAAAGCGACAATGCGACCGATGCTATCGGCAGTATGGATAATGGAATATCAGCACCAGGTTTGTGCTTTAAAGCACCTTTTAAATCTGGCAATAAGTCAGATACTGACAATGCGACTGATATCATTGGCAGCATGGACAACGGAGTATTAGCACCAGGTTTGTGCTCTAAAGAAAATCAATCAGCTACATGTGGTAATTGTTATGAATGTAATATTTTAACCACTCGCAGTAGGGGAAATGAACTGAATGATGACAGTTCCGCTGTCCCCAATGGACAGAGTTCAGGTATACGAAAACTTTTAAAAGACACTGATAACATTTTAGACATAACCGAACCACATAATAGTAGTAAAATTAATATCACAGACTTTACATTTGACTTTTCATTGTATGAAGTAGATGAGGAAGCTAAACGGACAGGAATGAAACCTAAATGTACCTTCCCTATCAAAACTTATTCTTCAGTGACCGGGAATGTTATGCAACATAATAACAATGGTATCGTTCACTCTACCATACCTCCGGACACATTATTGGGAAGGTCTGATAATGGCAATAAAGACATTCAGTTTAATAAATTTTTAACCACTAATTGTAATTTGGACAAGGTTACACAAGATTTTGAGAAAGCTAAGCCCATTACCAAACCAATGGGAAGCTTGAAGGATATGATATATTCTTTAGGCAAGTTATTGAAACATATTAATGGTTTGAAAGTGGACAATGCTTATCTGCACAAATGCATTAATATGAATATTGTACCAAAAGGGTTAAGATTTTTCAAAATACCAATGGGTATTATATTGAATGATGTATGTATTACTGAATTTAATGATTTTTTCCATGACTGTGGTTTTAAATACATGAAAATTCTCATTAAATATAATGATGAGAAATTAAGTAAAATGATACAAGAGGCAGAGACATTAAATACTAATATAACTAATGATTTACTTTTCTCTGAATGGGAAAAAGTTATACTCCAAACAATTTAATATGGCTGAAAGGTGGATATCAAATATTTGTGATAGAAAACAGAAAAAGATAACTAGGGAAGTGGAACAATACAAAAAGGGTTTGGCCTACAGTTGGCAGATTCATAAAGGTAGAAGAGATTATGTAGACCAAGGATACAGTAAGAATACATATGAAGGAAGGGAATTCCAGGAAAGTATTCCATCTAACAATTATGAGTCACATTTTTACAGGGAACAAGGGCCACAGGGACAACTTTATCGAAACAAAGCTCAGAAACAATTCCCAATTTATGGGAGGAACAACAGGGGACAGTGGGGAAGGAAAGTAAATTGGTAGAGAAAGAAAAAAACTGTTGGTAAAAATACATGTAAAGAAAATTGGTACAGGATAACATTTATACATATGACAATTTCAAAGTATATAATTTTTCAGATTTGGGCATATGTATTTCAAATTTTTTGGCTAAAGGTATGAAATACATACCCATTCCACATTTTAATTTAGTCGACTGTCTATGTGAGGTCAAAAAATTCACTAGAAAGATCAATTTACCCATTTTCTTTAACAATAAACCTAATATGTATCATCCTCAGAATAGTGATAAAAATGTGAATAAGTCAATAGATACAGAGTTCAAACTTAAAAGTACATTTATACCTCCTAGCCACCCCAAGGTAGATATTTATGAGACAATTGTGACTAGGGAGTTATACCATATGTATAAAGAGTACAAAAGGACTGTAACCAACAGTAATTTAACTGGTGATGAAAGTTAAACTTTGAAGGCATTACAGAGGAACACACAGATTAGAGTAATGAAACCCAATAAAGGGGATGGGGTAGTTATTTACGACAATATGCAATATATTATGAAAATGTATGACATATTGCATTTGTCAGGTAATTCTGAAACAATCTCAATCAATGAAATTAACATTGCGTACCAAAGAATAGACTCATATCTTGAGGAATTCCTCATTGACAGAAGGATATCTAATGAGATTTATCATTATATGAAGGTAAAATATCCTAGGTTGGCTACTCTGGTAGGGATACCGAAGGTACATAAAGATACTACCACCCCCCCATTTCGACCGATAGTTTCAGGTAGTAGATCAAAAACATTCCCCATTGGCAAATTTATAGATATATAGTTAAAACATGTTTATAACAAAATACCCCATATGGTCAAAGACTTCTGGGAATTTCTATGTATGTATCCAACAAAAATTTGGCAAGAAGGATACATGTTTGTTACTATTGATGTTACAGATTTTTTTTCTTGCATCCCAAACAGCCAGGAATAGAGGCACTTTGTAATAGTATATCCAAACATTCTGATTTGAAATGGGATGAAATTTGTTTAATAATGGAATGTATGTCATTGGTTCTGGACTACAATTTTATATATTTTGAAGGTGAATATCTCAGGCAGACCAGGGGGGTAGCAATGGGAGCAGCATGTGCCCCCATTTTTGCCATCCTGGTCATGCTTGATTGGGAGGATTCCACTCTTTTTTTCCCAGAACATTTTCCAAAAGCATTATACGGTATTCCAGATTCCTAGATGACATACATTTAGTATGGGGAGATACACAGCAAAACTTTAAAAGATTCATAGAATTTTTGAATACTAGCAGTGAGTTTTTAAAGTTCACCCACTCACATAGTTATGAGGGAATAGCATACTTGGATACCTACATATATAAGCAAGATGGAGATCTAAAATCAAGAATTTATAGAAAAAACACCTTTTCGAATGATTATTTGGCTTACGATAGTTGTCATCCAAGGAAGTTAAAATATAATATATTTAAGGGACAATGTATTCGAGCCATATGCATGACTTCAGATTACAATGAAATGATGGAGGAAGTCAAGTATATCACAGGTTTATTTAGTGACAGGGTTTATCCGTCAAAAATGTTGGAAGATGTAGGACAGTATGTAATAAATGAGTGGGGAAACAAATATAAGCCACTTTTTGCAGCCGGAAATGATAATAGCAATAGTATTAATGCCATAAGCAATAAAATCACAGTATGATACAAGTTTTCATCAGAGGTCCTTCATTATACGTTATATTCCTATTTCAAACCAAGTGTTAGATATTATGAACAAATTTTGGTATTTAATGTCTAAAGACGGTAATTTGATAGATATTGTGGGGCACAAACCAGGAACAGTTTATAAAATGGGTTGCAATATCAAGAATTTATTGCAACAGCCTCCTACAGGTTTTATGAGAAGAGTAGAGAATAACAATTTGCAGAATATAACAGGTGGTACTAAAAAATGTGATGTATGTAACCAATGTAAATATATTTTGGAAAAAGACCAAATACATATTGATAATGAACATAGACAGTTGGTGAAATTTAGAAAAGGAAACTGTAATACAAAAATGGTGATATATATGGCCAAGTGCAGTGCATGTACCAGTTATTATATAGGCAAAACAGAAAGATGCTTTAGGAAGCGCATATATGATCATATTTATAGTATATCGAAAAAAGATTCCACAAATGCTTTATCTAGACATGTTGAGAAAATGGGGGCTAAACATGAATTTAAATTTGTCTTATTAGACAATATACAGATAGATCCCAGAGGAGGGGATTTTAAGAGAATATTAAACTTTAGAGAAGTATGGTGGCAGTTATTTCTCGATGCAACTACCCCACCGGGATTAAATGATTTTATTTCATGCAAGCCCATTTTGAAGATGGACATTAAATAAAATAACATATTTTTTATGACAGTCATGTAATTCACTTGATTTCTTACAATCACACAGTACATTTTTTTTTTCAGATAGGATATACCCAGTTCGAATTAACAACTTGTCATGAATATTCATAACATAGGATAGACATTTATATAGGTTACAAAATCCATACATACTAGTATGATTGTTTACAATTCACTAATAATATTATAGTTGGGATAGTTGGAACCAAACTAGCAATTTATTATGCAGAATGATAGTAGTGTGAATGTTTGAGGAATTTGTTCATAACATTCACTATTTATTGCATTCAGTGTCCAAATTATGTATTTTTAAGATTTTTAACATATTAAACCTTCTTCTGTTGTTTTTAACATTTATATGTTCACTGTTTTTACATTTTATAGTGTTAGCTTATTGTAGTTCACAGAGACCGGTTAAGTACACGTAAAGCCGTTTTAATTTCTGACTGCTGCTTTAAGATGTACAATGACTTAAACAATGTTACAAGTGATAAAATTGGTGCCAGATTTTGAATTTAAGGCATATACAAGTTAATGCCAGTGTTCTGATGAAGCTCACATAGTGAGTGAAAGCGCTCAACCTATTTGTTCTGTTTTTATGGATGTTTTTATACAAAATTTTTATGATATGGTGGTCTCTATGTTGTGAATAAACTTTTGTCTACACACGGAAGGTGGTGGTACACTTATTGGAGTTTCCTGGCAGCTTTGAGTAATGTTTGTGAAAACATCAGGGTTATGTATATCTGACATGGCTTAGTGGTAATCCACTTTGTCTATGGTGTGCAGGGTCATGGGTTTGAGCCTTGCAAAGGCTGTTAATTTTGCTACTGGACAGAACAAGGGCCGTTAGATACAGAGTGATTAAGGCACTTTTAATCAGTTGTAAGTGGGTTTGCGCAAAGGTAAACACTGCTAACTTCTGGTTACAGTTTCTTATACTCAGTTAGCTTCTAAATTGCTTAACCTGTGTAGGCATTGCTTACCCTTGTGCAAACAGGCTTAAATCCGCTTACTGCTGCTTAAAAGTGTGAGTGCTTACTCCCGCTTACCCCCACACTAATTTATTTAAAACAAAAGAAAAAGGGTTGATAGGAAAATGGTGAAAAAGGGGCACAAAGAGGGAAAGACAGTAGGGAAAATGGATAGGGATGTGCAGGATGGGTGTAGAGAAGGTCCATAGCTGCCCATTTCTTCTACAGCAACAGCTATGCATATACACTGATTTGGAGGTAGATTTGGATGCTCATACCCCTGAGAGAGGGGTGAGGACAACAATAATATGTTGTGAAGTCAATTAGACCTGATTACATGTATCCAGTGGACATGTGCAAAAGGGACTGCTATATATGAGGCGAGATTTTATTTTGGGAACAGATTGCCTTTTTTTTAAGGTGAGAGTGGGATGTTGGGGAGGGATAGTAGGCATATTTGGGGAGGTAGGTTGGGTAGGATAATAGACAAGACAGACAAGACAGCATACAGGGGTGGTATATGACATATGTGTGGGGTAAACACCATGGATGGGGAGGGGTGTTTGGAATTCGGAAGCCCATGAGCCCCCTAGTGGAAACAGTGGGACCAAGGTCCCAACCCTTGGGCAGTCACCACTGCACCTTCACAGCCCTGAAGGTGGCTGTGCTGGTGGCTGAGTAGGAGGGGAAAGCTCACCCTCTAGTTGCAACACCTGGCCCTCAAGCTGATGTAGCAGATCTCCAAATTCCATGCAGAGCTCGCTATGCACAAGACCCCGGACCTGATGATGGGTGACAGTATCCCGTCTGCGCCTGCTCCCTGGGGGCGAGCCCCATCCCCTGAGGCGGTTCCACCCAAAGGTAGTGCAGGACCAGCAGATGAGGATGTCCCGGGGTGGGCCCCACATGTGCTGGTGCCCAGTTCCCACGGCCAGATGAGGTGAGAGAAGTGGGTCTGCTGGGACCGGCCTTCCCAAACATACTATGGTGTTTCCATTTTATTGTGGGTTAGTAATAGTCAACACATTCCAGGATTAGGTATAACAGCATGCATAGATATTCCCATTAACCTGAAACACCAGATATGGAACAGTTGCATAGCAAACAGAACACATGCATATATGGAACCACAGTGGCCATTACAACAGCATGCAGGTACATTGATGGCAGTATGCCACCAATGTGGGAGTATTTCAACATGAAACACGCATAGAAACAAATTTCAATATTTATCAAACAATAGGACATATGTCCCAACAGTAGATTTATTTTCCACATATTGATTGAGTTGTGTATTTAGTTTATTGTTGCAGATATGGTGGGGGGGGGGGAGAAAGATGTCAAGTACCAACTTGTATATCCCTGTAGTTCTCATTACTTTCCTAGTCAGTGCTGTGATCTGTACCTTTCAGGTATTATTACACTACCATATGACCTTAGTTTGGACAGTGGTATGGATGTAGACTATATACATGAACTGTTTTACCTGCAGTATACACCTCTTATCTGGTATACCTGTGGAGGTATTGTTTGTTAACACTACCTGACTGTTTCTATACATATTGCCAGATTTCAGGTTGATGTTATGCACATACCTCTCCATCTCTTATTGCACACACTCTGGGCATGTCCTGACATCATGCAGGTGAATCCGGGACATATTTTGACTATTGCCCTCATAAACCTTTGGTGAGTCGTACAATGACAGGTTTGTTTTCATAGAAATTTTTCAAATATTTACAGGCCTGACAGTCAGTTATATGACATTAAATGCTGCTTAAATGTCAGAGATTAGCACACTGATATGCCAGGGGGACAGGGTAACAGCCAGCAGATATGGGCCAATTCTCTGGACATTCCAGACTGATCTGTACAGTTGCGGGGTATGATTCTGCATACAGCTTACTACTACTCCCAGGATTCGAACCATGGTTGGGTGTACTAAAATAAAACAGTATACATCACAGTTGGGTGTGCTATATAGATATTTGCTGTGCTTCTTTTCTCTGAATTCTTACTATAAGTCTCCCATGGTTTTACAATCTGACTTTGTAATTACAACACTCTTATACAGGGTTTCCTAGACAGTTTTATTATGTAGCACTGTGTGGATGACAGTGATGAGTAATACCTTATTAGTCAGAAATACTGCAACACTAACACTGCCATACAATACCAGACTAAACAGTACCAGTCCAGGATTTAAATATTTTATTTCTAGGCACAGTTTTCATATCTGACAGACCTGTGGGGAAAATATTTGTTAACATTACCAGATTTGGGACATACTTTGCTTATTACTCTCATAACACTTTGGTGAGTTGCTAGAGTGACAGGTTTGTTCTTATGGATATATTTCTGACAGTTTTGATGTCTGACAATCGTATTTCATTATTTGCTGCCTTAACTTTTGGGATCATCCCACTGATTTGCCAGGGGGACATGGTGACAGACAGGGGACTTACACCAATTATCTGGACTTTCTGACAATATGTGTACAGTTGTGAGATATGATTCTACATACAGCTTACTACCACTCCCAGGATTCGAACCATGGCTGTGTGTGCTAAAAATACAACACTTCACGTCTCAGTTGAATGTGCTATTTGGATTATGTTGTCTATCTTTTCACTGTTTTCTGTGTAAGTTTCTCTCAGTTGTACAATATGACCTCTTGTGATTACAACAGTCATATACAGACATTCCTACACATTTTATGTATGTAGCACAGTGTGGGTAACACAACAGTACTATTAAGAGTATGCAACACTACATTACCATATAATACCAGAGTAAACACAAGCAGTTCAGCAGTTAGACCTTTATTGCCAGGCTATTAACCTTTTATTTACATACAACCTATATGAGACTCTTCCTTCCATATTGCCTGGTTTATTCAGTACATGCCATATACAATACAGGTTTTATACTTTCAATTAACTTTCTACTACATTTAGATTTATTTCTTATGACAGTACATGCAATATTATTACTAACCTGCCTCGCGACATAACCTCTGCAATCTACAGGCATAGGCTTCTCGGTTCACAGCCCGCTCGCCTGCCACTGTCAAAGACATAAGAGGAATATTTAGCCATATCTATCCATAATATACATGAGCTAGCAATTATTAAACCGGTAGTAGACTGATACACATGGCTGGGACATCACCCATCTGCCTAGCATCTTGGATCCACTGACCCAAGAGCTCCCTCTTTCTCTGTTTCAGGTCAGCATAGTGATGCCTGACCTGCTCATCAGTTCTAAGGATGCCAGTGGCACTGGTGAGGTCACAGGCGAGATGGTCCCAGGCTTCCACTTTATATTGGGAAGCCTGGTACTGGCCCTGCAGCAGTCTCTGGTCATGGTCTTTAACAAGGAGTCCTACCATGACTTTGGACTCCTGGATGCCCCAGCTCTGTGCCCGGAATCACAATCCTTCTTCCACACCAGCCATAGTGCCTACAAAAGGAAGCTGCAGCCAGTTATGAGATGTATTCCTGCCTGTGGGGTTTAAAAAGGGCTGATTTGCCACACTTTGCCATGATTGGATGTTTTTTAAAATGCTAAGCTATGGGCAAACCTGCTTACCTAAGGTTGGCATTGCTTAAAGGGGTATACCACTAGACAAATTGATTTAGTTGGCTTACACATTGCTTACACCTAGCAAGCAGGGGTGTGCAATGCTTAGCATTGCTTATTTTTTAATTTGTACACTATTTGCTGTTTGGCATTGATTTATCATTCATTACATGTTATATATGTGTTTGATATCCATGACTGTGTACGTACACTGTATGGGGTCCTTGTTTTTTGGGGGGGATTTCAACACTTTATTACAATGACACCTCACATCTGGACTTAATGCAGTACTCCAGTTCACATATTTATGTTATGTAGTAAGTTATACAACATAAAACTGTATATAGATTCCTTTCACATGTTCATTTTGATTTTCCTATAGTGAGGATCTGTTTGGTGATACCTCAATTTTATGTACAGCTGTGATGGCTTACTTGTTAACTACTGTGACTATAGTGTACAGAGTCCTGGGTTCAAGACCTGCAAGGGGTGTTTATTTTGTTGCTGGCCAGAACAGCGGCTGTTGGATACAGAATGACAAGGCACTTTTAAGCAATTGTAAGCAGGTTTGTGTGAGTTTGCATGGTGGTAAGCAATGCTAACTTCAGGTTAATTATGCTTACAGGGAATTAGCTTCAATATTTCTTAACCTGTGTGTGCACATTGCTTACCCCCACACAAACAGGCTTATACCCACTTACTACTGCTTATAAGTGCTTACTGCCACTTATCCCCACAATAATTTAGACAGAAATGTAACATGGTTCTTGGGATGGTGGTGGATTTGGGCACTCTATGGATTTATCATTCATTACACATTATACCTTCGATTTGTATCACTGATTCATGTGTACATATACTGTATGGGGCACTTGTGTTTATCTGTGTATTTTACATTACTACAATGACATCTTACATCTGCATTTAATGCAGTACTCCAGTTTACAAATGTATGTTATTTAGTAGGTTATACAACAAGAAATATTGTTAATAAAGTGATTTGACTGGAAAATGGAATTTACTAAAGTGAGAATTGAACTGGGAATGACTGCTCTTAAGGTGAATGCTCTGACCACTACACTATTGCAGTACTGCTTCATTTGCATGTATCTTGATATTTATCTTCTTGTGCCATTTAAGCTACAGTGTGCGTAGCTAAGCAATGGGCAAACCCACGTACCTACAGTTAAATTTAATCTGTTTGATAAAAAAAAGTGTTTATATTGTTATATTTTAAATATTGCTCTTAAAAACTTGGGGTGTTGCTAAGGTAACGGGGTTTGTTTTTATGTACATTTTCTGACAGATTTGAAGTCTGACAATCATATGTTTGCCATTATTTCAGACTTCATTGATGAGATCATCCCAGTGATTTGGCAGGGTAAATGAGGGATAGGCCAGACGTATGTGCCACATATCTGGACATTCTGCATTGATCTATGCTGTTGGGGGTATGCAACCCCCTATGAACGGTCTCACTCATTTTAATTGCCAAACAGCAGTTCTTGACTGTGGGGGATGTATATTGTGAGAACTCTGCTCTCAGACATGCCCCCTGCACTCATCCATGCTCCGTGTCCATTTAGGAGCTTAGGCAGCATGCCTTCATTACTAGGCATGGCGTGCTTGCGTGCTGCTCCTAAACGGTCGCTTCCATGCAGGAATAAGCTATTCCTGCATGGAATCTTACTGAATCCTTGGGGTTATTTGCAATCTAACTGTATTTGCATTTGTCTTTATTTGCCTGTCCCTTTAAGTGGACATTGGTTTCTGATTGAATGTGTTGTTTTTTGGAGAGTTTCTTAAGCAATGTGATTGGACAGTTCATATATTTTTTTATAATTATTTATACTGCTTTTTAGTTAGAATTGTTGTCTGATGAAGCAATATTAATTATTGTGAAAGCACTCACCTCTTAATAAATCCATTAAATTTGTTTTTTGACTACCTGTGTTCCTTCTTCCTAGTGGGGACTTTTGTGTATTTCTACAGTTTATGTGGTTTGTTGTTTGCTGCTGGGATTTCTTGTTGGTTTTATGTTTGAGCAGCATCATGGCAGATGGGAATGCGACCAATGTTGAAAGGGATATGCATCTTTGCTCAGAGAGCAATGTTAGTGGTCGGCTATCCAGCTTCATGAAGGATTTACACAATCCGTTATTGACAGGAGAACCTTTGCTCTTTCAGCAAGAATCTACTCAACCAAAAGGTTTGGAACTTAAAGCACGCAGTTTGAAGCATGATTTTGAGAATAATCTATTTAAATATAAAAGGCTTCAGTGACAAAGATTTTATTTGGAAGCCTATATCAGCTTGAATGTAGTACCTAGAGGGCTGAGGGTTTTGAATATGCCCTCTTACAGAAATACGTACCCTACCCTTCTGGCTCAATGGCAGAAAATACATTTAGAAACTAGTAAGGCGTATTTAAAATTGCTGATTGACTTCTTTTGTCCTTTTGAATCTGAACTGATTGAGCTGATATATAAACAACAGTATGAGCTGCAAATGCACATAGGAGAAGAGGTTACTGATTTATTTCTGAATGAACTTATTGTGAAGGATGAAGGGTACGAGCAAATGCTTTTGGCACAAAAAAAAAGAAAGCTGGCCAGAGACTTACATGACTTTTCGAGCCAACATGTATTTAAATGGCCAAAGTCCCAGGAAAGGCTTAATAGTCAAATAGCGAATCAGGGAGTGCAATCCCTTGAAATATCAAACCAGCAAATGGCCAATATGGAAGTGACCAATCAGGGTTCCTTAGAGGCTGGACCTAGTGATCCAGGAAGAGCAGAGACTATTTCTTCACTGGAGCCTGCAATGTCTGTATATTCCATGCCATTAGTTGATGCACCATCTGCAGCAAATATGCTTCCTTCAGTAATATCCAGGGATGTTATACCAGTTGCCTGACGAAAGATTATTCCAATACAGGGCAAACAGGTTTTTCCTATCCTTCCACTTCCATTCCAGAGTCAATGGAAAAAGTTGTTCGACCAGGAGCAGTTACGAGGAGGGCAGAAGAGGAAGGAGCCACCAGTATTCACACAAACAAGGACCTTGAAAAAGATATGGGGAGTCAATTCGGAGAACTAGTATAGAACATTTTGAGGTACATTTTAAAAGATGTCGAACATTCATTATTAATGAAAGCCTTGGGGTCTATTCCAATTTCTAGAACTGATATTAGTGACTTGTTAATTGAGTTGCGTATGTTCACACATAATGTTGCTCTAAAATTGATGTTTGGTAGAGCTGATAATACTGAAGTAATGTTGCACAGGAAAAACAGTGTTTTTGTGCCTAATTTACCACACAATGTGGAAACATTTCTGAAGGCTTACGAAAATAATATATATAATGGGTTTTTGGTCCAGAAACACTTGAATGATAAATGCAATTTGTCTTCTGCGGAATGAGCACTGTCTGATCTACAAGAAAATAAGGACATTGTCATTTGTCCTGCCGACAAAGGTGGACCCATTGTAGTTTTGAATTCTGAATACTGTTATAATACTATGCATTTGGTGTTGTCTGATCCCACAACTTATTGTGTTGTTCAAACAAATGTTGATAGAATGAAGCAACAAATTGAAAATGTGTTAAAAGAAAGTCTGTGCATGGGCATGTTAACTAAGAAATTGTATGAATTCTTTATTGTGCATGAACCAGTGATACCTCAGATAAATAGCCTCTCTAAAATGCACAGAAATCTGGTACTCCCCCCGTTTAGACCAGTAGTTGCGGGAACAGGGTGGCTGACAGAGCCCATTTCTGTGTATCTAGATAGTCAATTGAAGAAAGTCTTAAATGACTGTCCGTCAATTTTGAAGGACATTGAATACTTCTTACATGACTTATACTTGGCCACAGTGGATTTTAATTGACTGAGACCTAATTTTTTGGTTACTATTGATGTTGTGTTTCTATTCACATGTATTCCAAATTACGAAGGGATTAGTATGGCAAAATGACTTTTGACTCAACGTGGCAAAATCATTACAGCAGAGTGATTTTATCTGTATGTTATTAGAGATAGTGCTGGAACACAATGTTTTTGTGTTTAGGGATGCATGCTACTGTCGGATTTCAGGGGTAGCAATGGGCACTAATTGTGCTAATTTCTATGCAAACTTGGTAATGGCTGAATGGGAACATCAGTATATCCTTGGTTTGAATAATCCTCATGTAAGGTTTTATCAACGTTTTGTCGATGACCTCTTCCTTATAAGGGATGGGGGGGCCTAATAGATTTTGTTGAATATTTGAATGGGACTAATACATTATTGCAATTTTCCATGAAGAAATCTACTCAGTCCATTGATTTTTTGGACGTTACTGTAGTTAGGAAAGATGAGATTCTATCCACCAAGTTGCATAGGAAAGAATGCTACTGCCCTGCATTTTTACACAGAGATGGCATGCATCCACAGTAAATTTTCACACAGATAGTCAATTGACAAGCCATGAGAATGTCACGGCTATCATGTGAAGAAGAAGACTTTGTTCAAAGTTTAGAGAGACTGGCACAAGAGTTTAAGGTAAGAGGATATAGAGAAGATGAGATTACCCGGGCATGTACACGAGTGGCTCGGGAAAGAACAGGAAGAGCCGGGCCCTACTTTAGTAATATGGCTAGGAATAAACTGGCAAGAAGGCCAATTCAAATACAAATTCCTATGGTTTTATCATATACTGAGGATGTTAATAGAGTAAAGGAGATTGTTAGGAATAACTGACATATTCTATTCACAGAAGAGCAGACTTTAGAACTTGTGTGATCACAACCAAGATTTGTTCATGAGAACAAAAAGAATTTAAAACAGTATCTGTGTTATCCAAAAATTTGCACACAACCCTTAGGGATGTTAGCTGGGACTTATTCACATTGGACACAATTGCCAAATTTATATCTGGATGAATCCAGGTTTAAACATCCAGGGACAGGACGACTGTGGCAGTTGAGAGCCACGGCTAATTGTAATACCAAAAATATGGTCTACGTTGCACATTGTGCAATGTGTTTTAAGTTCTATGTAGGGAAAACTAATAGACATCTTAGGGAACGTATTAGGGACCATGTTTACTGTACCATGAAGAAATCTACTCAGTCCATTGATTTTATGGACGTTACTGTATTTCGGAAAGATGAGACTCTATCCACCAAGTTGCAAAGGAAGGAATGCTACTGCCCTGTATTTTTACACAAAGATAGCATGTATCCACAGTATACTTTCACACAGATAGTCAATGGACAAGCCATGAGAATTTCATAGCTATCATGTGAAGAAGAAGACTTTGTTCAAAGTTTAGAGAGGTAAAAAGGGGTATGAATACAGTGCATTGGCCAAACACACAATATCTACTGGGGAGCAACACAGGTTCTTATTTCAGGTTTTATATGTGTTGAATGATAATGTCAGACAGAGTGATTGGGTCAATATGACTGAGACAATTGAATTACAATGGATTCTCAGGTTAGGGGCACATAGGGGTTATGGGTTGAATGACAGCGTCCCACTTAAACCGGTGCTGAAATCTAAAATAATAAATAGGAATAAAAATGGAAATAAAATAATAGCAATGTTTAAATAAAAATAACAAATAATTTTAGATTTTAGTGAGATTTATGTGTTTCTATTAAGTAATGGATGCTATTTGCAATCTGACTGTATTTGCATCTGTTTTTATTTGCCTGAATGGTTTCTGATTGAATGTGTTGTTTTTTGGAGGTTTTTTTAAGCAATGTGATTGGACAGTTCATATATTTCTTATGACTATTTATACTGCTTTTTTAGTTAGAATTATTGTCTGATGAAGCAATATTACGCAATATTAATTATTGTGAAAGTGCTCACCTCTTAATAAATCCGTTCCTTTGTTTTTTTAACTACCTGTGTTCCTTCTGCCTAGTGGGGACTTTTGTGTATTTCTAAAATAAAATAAATAACTTTCCATGAAGAAAAAGAGGATTTTATAAAAAGTAAACATATCCTGAATGAGACATTCTCTTTTAGTCTACTGTTTAGCCACAAAGGATTTCACATGTGAAAAGGTTAAACATATATTATCTTCTAAGTGTTGAGTGTGAGGATATTAAGCAGAAATCTACACAGTTCAGACATTTTTGCAATAGTTTACACATTCTAAAGTTCTTTTCCAGCAGAAAAGACCAAATCAGGTGAATAGATTTACATGACCTGAAAATATGGAAAACATCAGAGGTAGAGTTGTCACTAAGAGTATTGCAGCTTGGCAAGTCAGTTTCGCTCATAGAAGGTAATTTGTGGGGAGTTAGAGAGGCATTGTGGAGTCAGATAAATGTGCTAATGTAAACTTTTTGAGAAAGATTCAAGACTTTATAAACATTACTTTAAATTGTTTCCTTTTCCTGATCCGGATAAACATTTTTTCTTCTAACGAAATTAAATTAATAAAGACAACCAACAGCTTGAAGAACGGATCTCTGAACAGAATGGAAATGTATCATTAGGTTATACATTAAAAAAAAAGAAAATGATTCTTTTCTGAGGTATTTAGAGCAAGACGAGATCTGTTTATAAGTAATACTATCAAGCCCAGACAGTGAAAAAAATTTCCATCTGCAATCTTTATTCAATTTATCAGTAAAGTAGTACAGGTTTTGAGGTTGCATAAAAGTAGCATTTCTGCTGTACAGATTAAGTACTGGATTTTAAAAGACTATGGCATGGAATAACATGCCTGTCTTACTCAATGCCTGATTCTAAAATATAAGTTTCTACCAGTTCCTATGTAGCTTATACTGATGGGAACTAACACCTACACCTAATTCCAAAAGGAGAATCAGGGCATAGTTCAGTAGTGCACATTGATGAGCCTCATTAATATGCAACACCAAATCAGTGGTGAATTTGAATAAAAGAATAGGCTTCTTGGTGAGATGGAAGCTCCACCCTTTATGTGCAGTAAGGTATTGCAGGCAGTACTAGTTAGGAAGTGGAACTGCTGCAGTACCTAGCTGTACATACAGGCTGAGCTGTGCTGTAGGTCTCAGGAGTTGGAGAGGAATCTGCCTGGAACCACATACATGTATGGTATTAGGTTGTGTGTTGTCCCCAAAACCCCTTGGCAGAAGGCTCATTTTGTGTTATTTTCAAACAAAGATTGCATTCCTTGGCAGGATGATGACTTGAAATCCATATCCTTTTTTCTGACATGGTGAATGCAGGCATGATGGTCATGTTGGCCATGAAGACTGCATTCACTAGTCCACTCTACAGATGGAGCTGAGGTATTGAATGGCCTCATGTCCATGCCTTTCCATCTGTATATCACAACAGGTATTGCAAGCAGACTCCCTGCCTACAACAGCAGGTTTGACAGAGTTGGAGTACCCCTTGCTGAGTCATAGGGCAGGATTGGCACTAAGCTCAGACTGAGTAATGTGGTTCATTAACAGCAAATGTCATGCAACTGTATTATCTTGCCTGGGTGTAGCTTGTCCCCAGTCAATTCAATATCTCAGAGTTGCAAGACATTAAACTGGGTGGATCCCATTCACTTAAGATGATGTCAACTTGGGATGTTTGGATTTTGCTGCTCAGATAAGTGAAGGTAGGCTGAGAGGTTGTGTGTTCAAACGACTGTGATATTTTGAAATTAAGCCCTAAATTACTAAATGCTAACAGATGATTTTAGGCATTTATGTTTTACAATTGAAAATTTAGAAGCTTGCATAGGTCATTGTTTATGGTAATATCTGGATTATATTTTAGAAATTTGAACAACATAAATTCCTTGAATAGTCCTAATTTCGTCATCAGATTTTGTTCAACCACTATTTATAGTATAATAAATGAAGGGAACGATGTGAATATTTTTAAGACAAAAACTGAAGATTTATGATTGATAATAAAGTTCTTTAAAAAACGTAACTGCAAGTTTACAAATGGGGTATTTATAGAACCAAAAGTAAGTGTTAGAATATACTAAAAAGTTTAAACAACCACTTCAGGTCTCCCATGAAAAGAGGCCACTGGCCAGGGCAGGGCTGGGGGGGTGGAGCAAACCTGTACAACAAAGTCTAAATACACTGAATTAAATAAACCAGTCTGGACCTGTTATAGAAAAGTGAAAAGTTTGGAATTTTACATCAACTCCTCTGCTTTGAATCAGAGATATTATTTAAGCTTACTTAAGGTGAATTAATTCAGCCAAATGTTTTCTTCAATTCAGTATGAATACTTCCTGTTAATTATTTGTTCTTGTGTTTTGCTGTGATCAAGATTATTTTAATGACAAGAGATCAACCATTTTGAGAATAAAAACTGCCTTTTATTGGTTCACATGTGGTACAGTTATATTTAATATAATTACACAATTTAATAAAATTGCACCTACATGCCATTTGTTGTAGAAAAGTTTATATCAAAACCATCAGATCAGGAGCCTTACCTATTTTCTGCTTCAAACATATGTATTTGCTATTACATCCCCTGACATGAGTATACCAAACTGACAAAAATGAGGCAGAACGTTTGGGCCCTTTACACCACTCTCTTAATTCTGTAACCGATACAGATTTAGTTTCCATTTACACCAGATGAGAAGTACTGGCAACTCTGTGACTCTTAAGTGGATTAATGGATTATCCGAGAAAGAATTTGGTTCTGAGTTATGCTCCTCTATACTGGTGGAATGCATCCAACACAAAATAAATTCTTGACCAGGATCTTTGGGATGATTAAAAAAAAAAATAAACTTTAACATTTTGGTGTAAAGAACATCATAAGGGTCAAAGAGATCTTATGCCTCTGTTTTGTTACAATGCAATTGTACCTTGTTTATGTAACTGCGAGATAAGCATTTGCTTCCAGTCCCTTCCTATTTTAATGCTGTGGTTATTAAAACATGGTAAATCTTGAATCAATCAGAGAAAAAATATAGTACTGTCTTGACAACGTGTTGTTTTTCTTTTGGCTTTTCCCGGTTAAGGATCACCACAGCGGAACTCCAGTCCGCTAATGATTGGCAGTAGATTTTTTTAGCGGGTGCCAGCTCGACCCCCAACCTTCAACGAAGGCATGTCCATTCTACGCATATCTTTCGAATGCCTCTCGACCGCGGGGAGAACATGCAGACTACATACAGAAGGCGCTTCAGCCGAAAATCGAATGGGAAAACCTCTTGCTGTGAGGCAACAATGCTACCGCTGCACCACCGCGGCCTCAAATTACAACTAAAGGTCGAGGAAAAAGAACAACATGCATTAGCATTCAACTGCAATTAATCCCTCTTCTTTATCACTTTTAACCTGAACAATATTTCAAGAGAAACTCCACTTAACAAGAATTGCCATGCCACAGCTTTTTGTTGAGTTTCTTAAAGTAGATATATAAAGTACTCATTTATTTTTATATGAATCAGATTACATTGCATGCATATGAGTTTTTATGTTATTTTTCATATTATAAAGTAAGTGCCAAAATGAAACAGAAATTTTATCCTAGGACTGCCCCTCTACTACCAATGGGCAGAAGCAGCTCCTAACTGCTTTATCCCATGCATGGGTCCCCTCAATTTATCTATGGTATGATACCAGTTGTTCTCATTATGAATAATATTTAATTATTGACCATGGGATAGGCAAGGACAATCTATAACCAAATGGGATAGGTTATTTTGAGCACAAAAAGTGATATTGTCTAGGCTTAAAATTGCCTGCAAAGGCAGCTACCTTACTACTTACCTATGAACTTATGTTTCCCCTTAAAAAGCATCTGGATACCATGCAGGCTTAATGTTGCATACTATCATCCATTTATGTGTTTAGTAAAGGGAACTCGGTATATGTTAACCTGACTCTCTTATATAGGTAAAACCGTTACTAGAGAATATAGTAATAAAATGGACATATTCCTGTAGTAAGAAAGAGCCAAAGACTGGATACCCCTGATAAATGATAATTTAGGCATTATGACAGCAGTGCATTTGGTGCATGAACAGCTAACACTGCACAACCCGATCTTGAAAACTCCTACTTAGCTAGCTGGAAAAAATACTTCACCTTCACCTACACCTAACCATTTAAACAATTAACTAAAGAATAGATTTTCATTTGCTCTTCAGCACCGGGTAGGAACATTCTTAATTACATGCTGCTTCACTCTGCACAAACCTAATAAAAATTACTCAAGTATTTATGCTCGAGAAAAAAAAGGAAAGGTTGCCACATATTTTGCAAGTTGTACCAATAAAATATGATTTCTTAAAACTGTTGTCCTGAAAGTCCACAATTATGCTGAAATGCTGCAACTATATAAATCACAACTGGAGGGAAGGCAATTCAAGTCAGTGAATGCAAGAGAAGTTAGCCCAACCTTGCACAAAATTGCTGCACTGATGATTTGAAACATGATCACACAGTAGTCAAATGGAACATTAAAATATGGTCTCTAATTTTAATCAATATCATTTATAATTTCCTCAAATGTAGAACCTAATGAGGCAATATATATATATATATATATATATATATATATATATATATATATATATATATATATATATATAGCTAATGACATGCAATTGATTATATCATAATAATCATTATGAAAGCAGAAGACATCCGTCCAAACCCAAAGGTAGATAAATCTAGAATGAAAATAATATAACCTGAAGTATAGCAATTAAATGAAACCAGGTACCAAAATATTCAGAATAGCAGAGCAGCTGGTATCTTCCATCTTGCTGTCACTATTCTGAACCTGCTTTTCTTTCCTGCCCTAGGAATGACACCATTTTGTGAGAGGGATATGCAAAGTTCAGGATCTTACAATGCTAAAGTACTAAATGGTTTGCAGTCCCACTATGTAGGTAGTGGGTAATGAGATTCACAGGTATGCTATGCTAATGAGCCTCATTACATATGCCTATCTTAATGTGAACTTACCTAAGGACATGGTGAGATATTCAAATCTGGCTGAAGTTTTCTGGCACCCCAGTTCCACCTGTATGTCAGCTGTTCAGCTGCATGGTCATCATGAGGTTGTCTGCAGAGTAGCTCCATTTCTAGCCTGGATGGAAAGTTGCAGTCATGGCATATAGCATGGCAGTCATGCCTCCATTCTCCTTGCCCATAACAAGGGTTGGTCATGCTGGATCACTATCCCATCAGCTAGTTACTTCCATTTTCGACTTAAATGTCTTTGCATGCCATCCTTACTGAAGTTTGGGGATGGTGCAAGCACTATTCAGCCACATATGTACATCATCCTGGGACTCACTCATGGCACCCATACAGTGCAATACAGCTGCATCTGTTTGTAAAACTTGCAACTGCAGGGTGTCTGTCTTTCCACCGGATACAGCCTGCAGTACCATGTCCCCAATACAGGTGGATCTGCTTTGCTAAAACAGCCCACTGAATTCTATGGTTTACTGCAGTGCTTCATAGTTTTGCATTAGTGACCATTATCAGTGTACAATTGACAGGAGCGGCCTTAGGACAACTGGTGCCCTAGGCAAAAGGGCTCCATGGCACCCCCCACCACACCATCTGGTGCCCCCATCCTAGTCTACCTACACCAAATAAATACTGGAAAAGTACCCCTACTAGAGCGGTGCCCTAGGCAGATGCCTAGTTGGCCTATGCCTAAGGCCGGCCCTGACAATTGAAGTGTTTCAGAAGAAAATGTCCTTCAAAATTAATTGTAATGATTTGGAAATATCCATTAGCATGCACTAAATAGGGACTGGCAGAGCCCTACATTTTAGACCAGCGTAGATTAACTGCTCAGCATGAAATGTTTCTTCATGCCTAAGACCTTTCTAATTCTGCTCCATCATGGCCCCGATATAGACTGTGAAAGTGTGGTTTACTTCTTTGTTAAGGAAAGATTCATCTGACTGTATGAAAGTGTGGTTTACTTCTTTGTTAAGGAAAGATTCATCTGACTGTATAGGGTGAAAATGTTTATTTAGTAAACTACCATATTATGAAGCAGTATACCTTTGTTATTTTGATAAATGCTTATTCAGAACTACCATATTCTGAAGCAGTATACCTTTGTTATTTTGATAAATGTGACCCTGGAGTTAGTATATAAAGTATGGTGGGTGTGGGGGGGCACAGCCACCCACATTGGGGGGTGTAGCCTCATACATATTATAAACATTTTAAACTATACACAGTGATACTTACTAATGCAATAAATAACTGTTTCCAAAAGAGAATATATAACCAAGATATGTGGGGGACTTTGCCCCCCACACCCCACAATGTGGGGGGCACCCCCCTTACTTTATATACTAACTCCAGGGTCGCACTACAGTGGGGAAAAGGCCATTTATAACTTTCAACGAAATGAGTTTCAGTCAAGTGAGTTTTCAGTGAAGTGAGTTTTCAGTGAAGTGGTCCTAGTAATTTCATTTTCAATCAAGTGAGTTTTCAATCAACTGTAGTAGACTCATATATATATATATATATATATATATATATATATATATATATATATATATATATATATAGATTCACTTTAGAAGCTCGAATTCCCAAAATCTCAAACTTCATATGGTCGAGACCAAAAGATCGAGTTTTGGAAACTCGAACTTCTAAAATGAAACCCAAAAAAGAAGTCAAACATCACTTTTGCAGGGGAGTGAAGCCCCTCTGCACCCCCCATGTGGGGGGCTGTGCCCCCCACACCCCTTTACTTAAATATACCAACTCCGATATCGCGCTACAGTGGGGAAAAGGGAAATCTCCCATATTGTGCTGTATGTGGAAGCGCAAAATGGGAGATTTCCCACTTCCTGTCAACACCGCAAAAAAGATAAAAACATTACGTACACACATGCACACAGTATATATATATATATATATATATATATATATATATATATATATATATATATATATATATATATATATATATATATATATATATATATATATATATATATATATATATATATATATATATATATATATATATATTGTTGTGAGGAAAGAACGGTTGTAGCCAAAACTTTTTTTTTCTGATTCCAACTGTCAGTGCCATAAAAGAGTTTCTTTGCAGCAAGTAATCAGATTTTATGCTTAAACCAAGTAATGTTGAGTCCCTAGAGTTGGTTCAAAGGAGTTCTACATTTGATGGTAGCCGAGATTATATCATAGCTAAGGGCCATGCCCCCACTGAAATCTCTAACCAGTACCATAAATCTTAAAACCTGCCTGGTCAGCTTTCAAAGAATCACCATCCAGAATGGCTGGGATAGCACTAGTTGGGAAGGATTCTAGGAACACATCTCATGGAGGAACCTCTTTATGCATACATGGACATTCCTACCTAGGAGTGCTGTGACTTCAAAATGGTAAAGAAAAGTTTACTAGTGAAGTGCATGAGTCATACCTAGAACCCAAACTCTCAAATTTCATGAGTGGACCTTCTCTAGAAATAAGACACATTATATTCATTTGAGTTAAAATATATCATGACATTTTGGCTCAGTCCTTGGTAGCAAACAGAAAAGAAAGAATGATGCAAATTTTATTAATAGGTCAATTTAAAAGGGCTTTGCCAGAAATTATTAAAAGCTGAGAGGCTTTGGCAGATCCACAACGCTCAAAATGCTTTCTAACTTTAGTGGAGATGATTCTGTGCTGTTAAAATTTGTACAATTTGTGATGATGTGAGATATTGCCAGCTATGCCAGAAGAAATAGGGCAGTGGATGTGTAACATATGCCAGCATAGCTACCTGAATGTTTGGAAAGAATTCCATGTCATTTGTATATCAAACTGATTTGTACAGGTGCTTGTGTTGAAAATGTATTTGTAAAGTTGCTTCTGTTAATGTATCAATAGTGGGCCCTGCTGGGCAGAAAAAGAAAAATCTCCTGTATGTCAGACTGTATTGTAACTGTTTCAATTAATATTGTAATAAAGGATAACAGAAGAAACGAGGTTAATCTCAGTCCAGCTTACTTTGAAAAATAGTCTGAAATTAAATTACCTGGTTTAGGCCATAAAGATCATATCTTACAGTTCTGATTGCAGTCAAAGACGAAATGTCTGTGATGACAAGGACTAGGAATCCTGCTATATTATCCTAGCAGTGAACTAATTGCTACCCTGGAAGGGTGGAAGTGTTGAAATGGTTTTATGGCTTCCAGATGCTATAACACATCTTAGCAAAGCTCTAGCTGTGTGTGTGGTAACACATATGTGTGACTTTCTGGTTCAGTTTCTAGTAAGACGGGTAGTACGGAAACCAGAAGTCTGATGACCAGATTTATTATTTTTATTTATTTTACATTTGTTGATGGGCTAGTCTAACTGGATATATGTCCATTTTCAGTAGAGGCCCAGGGAGCTGAGCTCCATGACACACAGATAACATAAAAATTGCTAACAAATATAAAAAATTACAGTAGTATATACACTGACAATTCAGGTTAATACAGAAAATCATTTTAAGTGGACAGACGTCATTACAATGTAAACTGCAGGTTCAAAATAACATGTAGGTTCATTACTAATGAAAAAAGGAGGCATACAGGCTGATTCATTGTACAAGTACAGTACATAACTTAATGGCATAAAAGGAGACTTACAGGCTGATGCCCTATCCAAGTACAGTACACAACGAAAGAGGTAGCTTAACATTCAGTAGTAGTAACAATTAGTTTTTTTTTAACAAATGATTAAAAGAAGGAAGGAAAATAATGAGATACAGAGTGTAGAACTTAAATATTGTTAAAAGGATGACAGAAGAGTTAATGAAAATAAAAGGGAAGGCAGAGCAATATTAGGGTAGAGTATATAGTGAGGTTTAGTACAGGGGCATAACTAGATGTATGTGATATTATTCTGTAATCCAAGACTGAAATGATGTTTTAATACTAGATGAGACAGAAGTCTCAGTGCAGTCTGTTTTTGAAACCTGACATAGAAGGATCACTCACCCGCTTTATCTTTCCTTGCTTTATAGTAAGAACCAGGGAATAGTAATGCTTTAGATCAGTCAGGAAAATATAGTGAGATTAGTTAAGTACTGTTTTTCTGTATCTGTGTGAATCTATTTATCTGAGTTATTTTTAATATTTCCCATGACTGAAACTCTGGTGTTTATTGTAAATAGATATTTAGTATTTTCATGTTATTTTTTTATTTATTATTAAATATATTTAAACTTTTCCTTGTGGCTGGTCTTTTAGAGACTATTTTAAACTTTGTGACTACTTATATTTATTTGGTGATACAGTGACTGCTCCTGAACACCTTGCTGCATTGGCCAAACATTACCATTTGTATTAGTATTAATTTTACTCAGTATAATTTGGTACCCTTCTAACAGCCATAGAGTAGCTGGCTTTTGAGTGTCCTGGTGGCAGTATCTATCTTATAGTCTGGGCAGAATGGCATAGCTAGTAAATCTGGGTTTGTCAGTTACTTGGAGCAGGGACACAGAGCACTGGTATAACAGAGAGGGTATGGAGGACTTGCCTGGGACACTCGGCTGAGGACTCAACTCTATAGCTGTGCCAGTGGGGAGTCTTATTGAGGGCCTGGAGAAAAAGACAGAGGGAAAGCCAGAGCCTGGACTGAGTGTGTTTCCTGTGTGCTCTTAAGGGAGATTGTGCCTGGTGCAGAAAGCTTCATCTGGAAATACTGTGTGTATCTGTCTTCGTTCCAAGTGGACGTTCCTCACTGGTGTCAGTGGTGAGATTCACACTCCTTGGTTACTAGCCTAGAGTGGGAACATCACATAAATAAACAAGAAACATTGAATAAAATTACTTAAAAGGTAGTAAATAAAAGGAAAACAGCCTTTTTTCCATACTTTGGTTTAGGTGTGGGAAGAGCGGGCCATATTGTCAAGTTCTGTGTGTGTGTGTGTGTGTGTGTGTGTGTGTGTGTGGGGGGGGGGTAAACCAAAGCAGAGACTCCCTTACAGATAACTAAAGCAGCAAGGATGTGAAGAGGCTATGGAATGTAACCAGATAAAATTCACTTGGTGGAATCCAGCTTCTCTTACTAAGCAGCTACAAAGCTTACAAAATGTAGAGCTGGGTAAGCACTACAAGGTTTGCTAAATGCCAGTTGTATGATTGCTTTAAATAAAGCAAAATACATTCGCAAGAAGAAGACCTACTCCCTAAAGTATGTCAAGATGGTGTGCATTCATGACAAAAGGAGAAGGTCCGCAGTTACTTAAGTAATAGTACAGACCCAGTATGCGAACGTCTTTCACCTGGAAGCTGTGGTGTCAGTGTCTCCAACCACGATGTAATCAATGGTAAATATTTCCCATTTTTAATATGTTCAGAAGCAGTGGGAAAGACATTCAAGTGGGGAACCTCATGTAAGGTAGAGTTAAATCAACACAGTGCACTAGACTAAAGGGTAGGTACTCATCATCCAGCTGAGAGCCATGTGAGGATAGAAAATCATTGAGATCTGGGGTAACTCTAAAGCGGGTGTGAGCCAAACCAAATCATGAATATGTTTGCCTAAAGAGGGAACAATTTGGCCATTTAATACAGAGGTTCCTAGAAAGGGTAGGAAAAGACAGCTGTCTAGAGAGAACACAAAGTTCCAAGAACCTAAGGCAGGGTTGAATCCCCAGACAAAGATAAGGAAGGAAAATAGTAAAGAGCCATAGAGTGAGCATAAGGCTTCAAGGCAAGATGTAATAAAGAAAAGCTACCTGTTGCCTTTCCTTATGGAGCAGTGAGACATGGGGGGGGGGGTCCCTATACTTGGTGTGGGTGTAGAGAAAGCTAAGCCTTCTTTATCTCAAGGCACAGAGGAAGAAAAGGATCCCAGACTATCTACCCTTCAGGTAGGTATCTAAGCTTTAAAAGGGCCCAGAAGGAGGATGAAATGTTAAGCTGTGCTAATGATAATATACCCAGGGTAGGGGGGGACTTACTTCTGACAGGCCCCACAAACTCATCCCTACTGTGAGATGCAGGATGACCTCATCTTTAGGGCAGCTAAGGAGAGAAGGGAGACTGTCTAATGGATAATGGTACCTAAACTGTTTAGGCAAACAGTTATGACAGAGTGACCCATAATAATGTGCTGAGGGTTCATTTAGGTGTAGATAAAACTAAGGTGAGGGTCCTAGACAGATTATATTCACCAGGTATGAATAATATGAATATAATTGAAAAGTGTTTTACTGGGTGTCCTGAGTGTCAATTAAAAGCCTGTCATCTAGGCTTTAGAAATCCCTTGATTCCCACACCCATGATTAAAGAAGTTACCCTTGAAAGGAATGTAATGGACTCCATGGGCATTAGTCTGGCCCAACAGTAAACAACAGTAATACTCACTGTATAACAACACATGGAAAGGGCACAAGCCAGCCAACAGGGATTCTGTAACAGAAATATCCAGAACAGGACATTCCAGGTGGGAGGCTAAGTTTTAGTTCTGGTCTCCACAATAGCAAGCAAATTTCTGACTGCATGGCAAGGACCTTTTGAGCTAACATAGCAAATACATGAGGTGCATTATAAATTAAGACAATTACATGAGAGATGTGAGCAAATTTACCATATAAATGTGCTAAAACCCTGGAACCCTGGAACCCTGGAGGGAGATGTGCATAACTGTGGTGAATATGTTATCTGAAATTAGGAGCCATAGAAAAAAGGAGCAGATTTTTTCAGTTCACCCAGTAATGGTAAATGAAACCTTCTCAAAGCCTCAGAGTCTCAAAGACTGGAGGTTCAGGAGTTCCTTTTGAGAAAGAAAGAAAGACATCTCATCAGAACTACCTAGAATAGCAACTCATATCAGTACATATAAAGACAGTCCCAGGGGAAAATGTCAAAATAAGAACCATAAGCCGAAGTCAGAGAGGAAATAATGAAGATACTGAAGTTATTGGTTACTGAGGAGTCTACCAGTGACTGGAATAGTGCCAGAAATTTAGATATAAAACCTGAGGATATGGTCACATTTCACAGTGACATCATGAAGCTTAACAGCATCTCCAGCTTTGATGGGTACCCTATGTCCAGGCAAGCTGTTGGAGAAGTTATGTAAGGCTAGGTTCCTGACTAAAATGCACTAGACAAAGGGATGTTGGCAAATTCCCTCAACTGAGGAGGCTGTGGGGTTGCAATATATGATTTTTTGGTCCATATACTAAAACATGAATTTTGAATTGTCCACAGGGTATGTAGAAGATAACTAGCAAAACAAAACCATGCATGAAGGTAGTCCTTCATGTCCCTGACCTCACATCTTGCTTACCTTTGTACAGCTTCTTGTTTGTGTGTGTGTGCGTGTGTGTGTGTGTGTGTGTGTGTGTGTGTGTGTGTGTGTGTGTGTGTGTGTGTGTGTGTGTGTGTGTGTGTGTGTGTGTGTGTGTGTGTGTGTTAGAACTGGTACAAAAAGTATTTGAGACATATACCAGATAATTCTTGCAATTTCAGCTCCAACATACAGATTTGCCATAGCTATACTGTATAGGTTTATTGACTTTAATGGATAATTCTGTATCTTAGAAGTTTAAACAGGCATTCAACATTAGCGTAAAATGTTTAATTGTTATGGTGTAATGAGCCAGATTTTGGAACTGGGCATTACAGTCTGAGAGTCCTCATTTAGTTCTTTTTGAACTGGGTATAAACTTTGTTTGGCATAGAGCTGAGTCCTTTTGGAAATCCCAGGGCATTTAAACCTATATTTACTACATACTTTTGTAGGGGTAAACGTTTATATATCCATTTACTTTCTTCCTTCCTTACATATTTATCTGCATTTGTCAGCCACAATAATACACTGATCCATGCAAAGATTTTTCAAGCTCACTCCAGGAGCACTATTTGGTTATATGATTTGCTCAAGGTCATATAGGTGGCAAATGGATATTGATAAAATCATAACCTTGACTACAAGACAGCTCGTGGTCTTAATCCTCTGAATTATTAATTAAAATTGGTCTTTTAAAGCTAACAACATGGATAAAGCAAAGATGCATGACTTAATATTTTAAAGTTTTTGTTAGGACATGACAGTAACAGTCAATTAAAATGTTAAAAATGTTAGCAGTATACAGATTTAAGACATCTTTGCCTAGTAGTATAAGAACATTAGAACTACAATATGGTCCAAACATCTCTGACAACCAACTAAGTTTACAAGGGTTATTTGACTGCATACATAGTTAATGATAACACTACCTATCCTGCACTGTCTGTTTCTAAGCCTAAAGTTGCAGTGAAAAGTATGCTGTAATGGGTTAATTTGTTTCATCTGTGGCTGCAAGGGCCACTCTGATAAGCTCTGTGATGCAAATACCTGAGATAATGCTAGCAGAAGAAATGTGAAAACTTAAAGTTGCTCCTGTGAAGTGTGACAAGACTACAGATAGAATAATTGTGTCAACATTCTATAATTTTATTACAACCGAGCTACCAAGCTCATGAAATGTGTTGTATTTCTAGAGGTTAGACATATTCAAGCCCTACTAGATGCTGGTAACATGAATACACTTGTACAGGGTCTGCTGATATGTAAGCATAAGATTAGTAACAATCAAACAGAGATAAAATAAATTCATGCTGATAAAAAAGCAAATCCCCTCACAAATGTAGAAAGTAAAATAGTTCCAGGAAAACGTCTGCATCATGGGGCTGTAACCACTGATCTAACTCATGATGTCGTATTAGTAAAAGATTTTCCAAATTTTAAAGCACTGCTGAAAATGTAGGAGAATGAAAATCCTTGGATATAATGTGGCAAGCTGATATACAGCAAGAAAGAGGTAGCCAGGGAGCTTGATACATCTATTCAATATAAGAATGGGGGGGGGGGGCAGTGACACTTACACATACTGGTCCAAAACTCAAAATCAGGAGAAGGGAGTTGGTGCAGAAACTACAAAAGATAATAGAATTTGGTTGTAGTTAGTAAAAATGATCCTGTCACTAGTTACCCAAAACTGTGAGACAGAAACATGACGAGTGAAGGTAAACTCAAAGAAAAAGTAAGAAAGTGTACAAGACAGAACTCTGTACATAGACTGACAAAAAGGGTTAGTGCAGAAGTACGGAGGACAATAATAGGAAAAGAGGTGCACTAAGTAAGGGTCCTCAGAGAAGAATGAGCATGAAAACTGAGGTAGGTAGGGGCATGCAGAGTTCTGAACTCAATTCTGTTATTGTCAAGGAGAAAACTCAAGTAAAGGCAGACTCTAATGAACAGTTATCTCTAAGTAAGGAAAGGAGTAAAGCTGAACATAAACTTTGTTCTGATATACCCTTTGTGGGGGGAGGGCAATAAAGAAAAATAAAAAACTGAGAGGGTGATAGCTATTTACACTAAAGCAGAGAAGAGCACCATGAAAGAAAACACAATACTCAAGACGCCTGTACAAATAAAATAAAGTAGAAGATGGCTTTCATCTAGAACAAACCTTTTCAGGGGAAGATAATAAAAGAAGCAACAGTGCCAATGCTTTTAGGAGAAGGTATACCTTCCACCACAAGACAAGCTAGTGAAAAAAGTAACCCTCTGTTAGTTGACTTACAAGCAAGCCACATAAGAAGATAATATTTCAGGTAGGGCAAGAGAAAATATTACCAAGGTAGTAGTGAAAGATAAATCTGATGAAGCATAGTTTAACTATGCGAAAGCGCTTATTCTCTGTTTCCAATAAATGAATTTTTTACATATTTCCATCGTGGATATTTTCAGTGTGTCAGGAGCTTGAGCTGGGACTACTCTATAGAAGGATTTACACGTGGTGACTGTTCTCACTTTTTGGACTTCATTAGTAGTGAAAGATAAACGCAATACTTTTATTTCTTTTTACCCCTATTTTGATGTAAAAGATTACTTCTTATATCGATAAAGTAGGCCAGTTGGGCCAATTGAGCACAATAGGACCCTGGATTTAATGGGGGCCCCTCACTTGCCAGAACATAGCTAAAAAAACCTTCATTTTGAAGACCAAAACATGGATCTCCTTGTTAAAAATGTAGTAACAAGCATCTTATTTTATTCAATCCACGATACAGTGAGTGCTTCAGCACTTCAGCTGTGACTGCAAATGCAATACTGGCAGCATTTCACTACCAATGATATGTCAGTATTTTGACAAATGCTGGTATTACACTTCTGCACCATTGGCACCTGCTGATTGCAATCCCTGGCAGCTTCAGGAGCAAGGAAAAAAAAAGTCTTCACCTTAAATACCAAAGGGAAAGAAATTACAGTTGGCTAATAATGTCAGACATTTCATATTTCATTTCTTCAGAAAATGCATGTTGATGCAAATTCTGTTATTTTATAGATTCATAGGTGTTTCCTACGCTAATGACCACAAGGACCTTTTTAAGCCTAGCCATGCACCCCAAATCTCTAACAAGTTCTGGTACTCTTGATATGTGTAAGTAAGGCCTTGGAAGGTGAAACATTTGCAATCAGGGGCCTGGGAGATGAATCATTTATAGGCTGCCTGTGTCCATTAGAGACATAGCAGCCAAACCAGAGATGAAATTCATGTTCCCCATCCAATTGCCGAAGTTAGACTTGAAATGGGTTAGGGTGGAACTCTGTTTTACGTGGATGGACAGCCTGTTCCATAGAAAGGGTAGTCTCTGGGATACATACCTATCTCTCCAGCAGGTCCTATTTATATCACAACAGGGTTTAAGTCTTCAGAACAAGTAATTCTGGTGCTGTTTGTTTTGTGGATCTGCAGAAGGTCCATCAGAGTGGGGTATGCCAATGGCTTGTATGCCAGGCATAGATCTCCCCTCAACAGCCTGTAGGAGACAGAATACAGGGATAGAGCCTTGAGGCAGTCTGCATAGGATGGTTTACTTATGCCTTGTACTCTTTTAGTGAGGAACCTCTGTGGACGTTCCGATTGTTGGATATGCCCGGTTAGGTACATACCAAAAGGGTCAATGTACTCAGTGATAGGTCTTATGAATGCCAAATGCAGTGGAACAATGACTTCCTTGGACCTAGATGCCATACCTTTGTTTATAAGTTGCACAACATAGAATGATTTCCTCACTACTGTAGACAATTTTTAAGTGAATTAGAGTAATATTTAAAAAAACAATGTCCCTGATGTTGGATATTTGTTTTCCAATTATTTTTGTCTTTGTCCAAAAATCTTGACTAAAGAAGTTGAGAGGTATAGTTGTGGCTTTGGGGAGGCCCATGCAGTGTACAACATTCTTTTCTTTACCAGAATTTCTGAATGGTAGTATGGAAATTAATTTTGATATTGGTTGTTGCCAGCACTTAAGCACTTGCTTTTTATATGTTATAAGTTAAATGCAGCAAGCAGCTTGGTGGAAGACCTTTTTTTTTTGCTCCTCATCTAGAATTGAGGGATGCCAGATTGAAAAGCAGCAGAACTGAACCTTGCAGTTGCTAAGGCCACCACTGTAGAAAGTAAAGATATAAAGATAGGTAGGAAACTCTGTATCAGCTACCAGTCTAAATAACCTTATAGTACCCCAGTAATGAAGCTAGCCCATAGTCTCATTTGGGAGGTAATATGGAGATAAACAAAATGAAGGAAAGAGTACTAGCCAAATTTTACTAGCAAGACTTAATAAAAGAAATAGAAAATGCCTGTGCTTCTTATCTAGAATGCAAGGAAAACTGCATCCTATCCTAAGTTTAAGAGTTCATTCATCCCAGTACCTATTGTAGAGATGCCACTTGAACATATTGCCACAGAGATTGTATGGCCATTAGTAAAAGCTAGCAATGTGTATCAGTACATACTAGTAACAGAGGACTATGCTACAAAATTTCCAGAAAACAATGTCATTATGGAAAGTTAATATTATGGCTATTGCCAGAGATTTGGCACTGTCATTTTGCAGAATGGCTGTTCCTAAAGAGAAATTTACTGGCCAATGCACAACTTTATGTTGAGTACTACATAAGGCACTTTGGTACTTTAAAGCCAAGCAAACTAAAACACCATGCTATCATATGCAGACTGATGGACTAGTGGAGACGTTCAAAGAAACATGGATGCCAATGGTAAGGAAAGCTACTTACACAGATGGGAAGATATGGGACCGATTATTTATTACCCTACTTAGCTGCTTGCTGATAGAGGTAACACAAGTTTCAACTGCGTTTACCCCATTATAACCTTTGTATGGCAGGCACAGAGGCTGATTTGAAAGTGGTATGGAAACTTGGGAAGAAGAGAAGAGTAGACAGTCACAGTTTAAAAGTGTGATACATTGCTACCTTAAGTTTGCAGGATAAATTAAAGATAGTCCTTTAGTAAACATGCATATACAGACAGCATAGGAAATGGAGTCAGTATATATAGATACAGGGGTGTGTAGGGGGCATACCTAGTTTGGTTTTATATTATATTTCACCAAAAGCTTCAAAACAATACATTTTAAACAATAGACATGCATACTTACAACACCAATGACTCTTTCTAGAAGATAATATATACCCAAACTAAGTGGGAGCTATGCCACCCACAACCCCCACTGTGGAGGGCTGTACCCCCCCCAACTATATATACTAACTCCAGGATCACACTACAGTGGGGAAAAGGGCATATACCTTTTACTTGCCTTAGAGTACTCTACACAGTGCCAGTAATTCACTTTAGTGAAATGAGATTCGGAAAATTTGAGCTTTCAGTGATTTGATTAGGGTGAACTCAAATTCAGTGAAATGAGCTTTCAATTAAGCAAAGTAGACCCATATATATATGTGTATATACACACACACACACACACACACACATATATATATATATATATATATATATATATATATATATATATATATATATATATATATATATATATATATATATATATATATATTCACTCTGTAATGCTGTTGCGTCATTTTATCAAAATGTATGGGAGATGTTCTCCTTACTGACAGCTCAGCTCATTGCTGTATTCTATAGCTGGCATGGAGTTTGTCCACCATGGCACTACAGTGGTCTAATAGTGTTAGCATTTGGGTTTTTGCTGTGGGCAATGGTGTAAATATGTATAAGTTATAGGGGTGTAGGAGCAGAACCAGGGATGGTGGGGTATAAAACTTCCCTATTAAAATATTGTAAATTATAGCATGGGAGTGTGCAAATGTGGTGCGTGCTTGGATATGGGATGTGGTGTGGTAATTAGGAAAGGTAACTAATTTAGTTTCTTTTTCAGTCATGTGTAATTCTTCAATGTTTGGAGTTGATTGTTCTGTTGATGCATTTGTGTAAATTTTGTGAATACTGAACAGCTTGGCTGTCAGGATATGTGAATGTACTGACACACACACACACACACACACACACACACACACACACACACACACACACACACACACACACACACACACACACACAAAAAACATATGTATGTATGTATATATGGATTCACTTTAGAAGCTTGAGATATTGAAATGTCAAATTTCAGTATCTCAAGACCAGAAGACCGAAACTGCAAGAAAACTAAAACTCAAAAAAACAATACCTATAATATCGAAAATAATCCAAAAAAAAATACCCAACCCTCCCCCCACATAAAAACACAAAAACAACAAAAAAAAAAAAAACAAACATACCACTACCATACTTATAAGCAGGGGGCAAGCCCCCCTGCACCCCACACCCCTGCTAATTATATATATAAACTCTGAGGTCGCACTAACATGAAAAAAAGACAAACCTAATATAATATACCCTACTCTCCCATTGCACACTATTATACCTATCTCACAAAACACACACACACTACACCTAGAAAAAACACACCACTTTCAACACTTACACATGGACACACACACACACACACACACACACACACACACACACACACACACACACACACACACACACACACACACACACACACACACACACTTACCTACCCTAACCATCTTCTAACTTCCCAAAAGGTTAAGCCTAACCACATTACTACATAAAACCCTAAAAAGTTCAAACTTACCTGACCCACTGAACATAACCACACATTGGCTGCCATCTTTCCTACCTGCACACCACTTAAACTTAAAGGGACAGCATACCGGGAAAAACAGCACACACAACTACTGCCGATTTGACAAACTAACATTCAACATTATGCATTTTCATGCACCTGCACCTTCGCTCTTATAGGTTCATAGGTTCATACTAGGCTATCTGCTCTAGGGCATTTATAAGCCTAGCTAGAGTGTGTTTGGCTTTCGCCACCCATTTTAAATTAATTTTGCTATGCCCTTTTTCGAGGTTAGTATACTGTGCCTCTGTCTAACAGTGACACAGAAGTGATACCCGGGGTAAACCTACGATCTCCCATCCACTCATCAAGATTCCTCTTGAAGAGGGTCAATGAGGGACTCTGCCTAACCTGGACTGGGATTTTATTCCAGAGTGAAGGGAGCCTCTGGGTTATGAATCTGTCCCTCCAGCATGTCCTATTTATTTCAGTGCTGAGGTTCAAGTCTCGAAGCGTGAGCTCGATGGGATTTGGATTTTCTGAGGTGCAGCATGTCCATTAATTCCGGGTTGGACATGGCTTTATACGTCAGGCACAGATCGCCTCTGAGCAGGCGGTATGCCACTGAGTAGAGCTGGAGTTTCTTTAACCGGGCAGCATATGGCATCTGTTTGAGCCCTTTGATCCTCTTGGTGAGGTACTTTTAGGGTCTTTCCAGTTGCTGTAGGTGTCTGGTAAGGTACATCCCAAAAGGGGCATTGTACTCAATTATGGGCCTGATGAGGGATGAGTAAAGAGGCACGATGACCTCCCCTGATCTAGATGTGAATCCCTTCATGATTTGGTGGGCTATATAAAATGTTTTTCTAAACACTTTGGCCACGTGGTTGTCAAATGAGAGATTGCTAAAAACTTGGGTCCCCAGGTCCCTCTGGTCTTGAGATACTGAAATTCGACATTTCAGTATCGCGAGCTTCCAAAGTGAATATATATATATATATATATATATATATATATATATATATACATATATATATATATATATATATATTTATATATATATATATATATATATATATATATATGTATATATATATATATATATATATATATATATATATAGTTACATTTCTTTGCACTGTTGATGAACTTTCATCAACAGAAAATTTGTCTAAAAAGCTCATAGGCAATATCAAGCATTTAACAAAAAAAAATACTTATGAAGTAAAGTAATAGCAAATGTGAATGAATGGCTTACATTATTGATCACATAAAAAAAATGTTCCTTTTATGTAAGGAGCTTTGTCTTTACACTCCCCAATATAGGATTCCTGCCCCACCCCCCTAGAAATTAAAAATACTACCTCCACAATTGCACAATCATAGAGAAAGCAGATAACTCCTGAAACTGTATTATAGCACTGTTGCAGTTCAACTGTAATATTATTCTAGCAGTGTAGCCATGGATGAAATTTATCAAAAACCCAAATCTACTGCACCCATATCTATCTATCTATCTATCTATCTATCTATCTATCTATCTATCTATCTATCTATCTATCTATCTATCTGTCTGTCTGTCTGTCTAATAATAGTAGTTTAGTGGAACAGTTTTTGCTGGATGGTATGACAAAATTAGCTGAAAATTACAAAAAAATAAATAATGCTATTGCTAAAATAAGCCAAAAAGAGGAGCTGCAGCTGTCCAAAACAAACAATAGACAAAACACAAATCTGCTCATGTGGATGGCTGTAAAACACTTTAATCTCAGAAAATATAAAACATTAAAAACAATAAAACAAAAGAGATGAGCAGTTTCGCATCACCACAGGATGCTTCATCAGATCTAAAGAGCAACACACAGTGCAGGTATTTAAATAGCTCCAATTTTGCGCCTCAGATCATTTGACCCCAGGGCTGATTTTAAAGGGACCTATTCAGTCAATCCTTTGCCAGTTGTTGCCTGTAACAAAATAATCCACTTGGTTTCCAAATTCTCAGTACTGGTTCTTACATCCTCTCCCCTAATACTTGGTGTAAAAACCTCAAGTACAAAAAAGTTAAAAGTGTGCATAGAACCTTCTCTTTTTACATGTTTTCCAAGTGCATTCCTATCATCACATTTATTCATACTATAAATATGCTACCTAATCCTATCCCAGAAGTATCGATTTGTCTTCCCAACATAATAACATTTGCACACAATGCAGTGAGCATAATAAACAACATACTTGTGTCTTACAATCAGAATAAAATTCACAATTATATCTACGACACAGAACAGGATGCAAGAAATAATCATATTAATTGATGTAGCCACAAATATTACAGCCACCACACCTGAAAATCCCTTTAAGAGTCAGTCCAGACTCAGTGTCTCTTAAAAGTATTTATAGCAGACCATTCTCTTGATTGTTTTATAATTCTTATATGTGAATTTTGGTTCACACCCTATCGTCTCTTTGAGTTTAGGGTCAGTCATAAGTATGTTCCAGTGTTTTTTAATAATGCCACAAATATTGTGCACATTATTAGAGTAATTCAAAGATGGCCTCACTGTATCATTCTCAAAATTCCTAGATGTCTGTGTATTTCTGGAGGAGAAATGTTTTTATGTATTTATAGTATGAATAAATGTGATGATAGGAATGCACTTGGAAAACATGTAAAAAGAGAAGGTTCTACACATACGTTTAACTTTTTTGTACTTCAGGTTTTTACACCAAGTATTAGGGGAGGGTATGTGAGAACCAATACTGAGAATTTGGAAACCAAGTGGATTATTTTGTTACAGGCAACTACTGGCAAAGGACTGAATGAAAATGTCAATCTGAGGTCATGTGATCTGAGGGGCTAAATTGGAGCTATTTAAACACCTGCACTGTGTGTTACCCTTTAGATCTGACGAAGCATCCTGTGGTGATGTGAAAGTGTTCACCTCTTTTGTTTTATTCTTTTTAACATTTTATATTTTCTGAGATTAAAGTGTTTTACAACCATCCTCAAGAGCATACTTTTGCTTTTAAATAATGCTTTTGCAAATTTTGTATATAAAATGGTTGTTCTAATTTTTTTTTTTTTTTTTTGGGTAACTAAAACATTTGGACATGTTTTTCCCCAAAGAAAACAGAAGAAAGATAGTTGCTGAGAAGCTCAGGTCCATTTGCAAAGAAAGTCTGTGCCCCTGTTGTAAGGAACTATGCTTAAATGCACTTTTAAGTTTTTTTGGCATTCCACATGATTATTTATGAAAAGCCTGTCTTTTACCCCATGTGAAAAAATGGGAAAAGGGGTTCAGGATGAGTGGATGGATGGATACCATATAATTTTTCCATTTTATAGACTGCTGGGTTTTGCGGCATTTTATATTGCACAACATATAAGTGTGACTATACCTATGTATACCTTTCTATATATGAATATATATATATATATATATATATATATATATATATATATATATATATATATAAATATATATATATATATATATATATATGTGTGTGTGTGTGTGTGTGTGTGTATATATATATATATATATATATGTGTGTGTGTGTGTGTGTGTGTGTGTGTGTGTGTGTGTGTGTGTGTGTGTATATATATATATATATATATGTGTGTGTGTGTGTGTGTATATATATATATATATATATATATATATATATATATATATATATATATATATATGTATGGGTCCCTATCATGTGATAGCAGCCTCATTTGACTGAGACCATAAGACTGAATTTTCAAAAGACTGAAAAGTCACTTGACTGAAATCCATAATACTGAATTTCAACATACTAAGTTATAAACTGGACAATATAAAACCAGACTAGGTGGGGGGCTACACCCCCACACCCCCCTAACTATATATACTAACTCCAGGATTGCACTACAGTGGAGAAAAAGGCCATATACCTTTCACTTACCTTACAGTAGTCTATATGCTGCCACTACTATGCCCTTTTCCCCACTGTAGTGCGATCCTGGAGTTAGTATATATAGTTGGGGGTATGGGGGCACAGCCCCCCACATTGGGGTGTGTGAGGGGTGTAGCCCCCCACCTAGTCTGGTTTTATATGGTCCAGTTTAAAATTTAGTATGTTGAAATTAAGTGTTATGGGTTTCAGTCTTATGGGTTTCAGTCAAGTGACTTTTCAGTCTTTTGAAATTGTCTATATCTATTCATGACTGTATTTCACTACATCATCAACACACTGCATTGGCATAAATTACATTGACCACAAAGGGTCAAAACTTAATAAATTAAAAAGAAAAAAAGAAAGCCCCCAACATCATCCCACACCACCTTACAATTATACCAACTCCAAGATCATAAAACAGTGAGGGAATGGCAAAATCAAATTCCACACTGTGTAGCAATCCCCTCAAGCAAATGCAGGTATCCTTCATTACTAATGGTGAAACACAGTTAACCCATATAAAGATATATATATATATATATATATATATATATATATATATATGGGTGTAGGTTAGAAGATCGACAGCTGGGATTACCGACAACGCATGAGCGGGCGCCAGATGATCGACACTTGGAAGACCGATGCTACGGATGAAAACTCCGATGCCAGGGATAGTGAGTTGGAAAGAAGGCTGTGTGAGTATGCAGTGGTGACGGACATTAGGGTGCGACTAAGGTAAGTGTGGATAGTGACAGTCTGTGGGGATAGGGGTGGGTTAAGTGAGTTAGGGTTAGGGCGCGGGTTGGGTCAGTGTGCGGTAGTGGTATGTTTTGGGTTAGGGGCGGGTTAAGTGAGTTCGGGTTAGGGCGCGGGTTATGTAAGTGTGCGGTAGTGGTATTTTTTGGGTTAGGGGTGGGTTAAGTGAGTTAGGGTTAGGGCGCGGGTTATGTAAGTGTCGGTAGTGGTATTTTTGGGTTAGGGGTGGGTTAAGTGAGTTAGGGTTAGGGCGCGGGTTAGCTGAGTGTGCGATAGTGACGGACCTTAGGGTAAGGGTTTGGGTTAGGGTTGGACGTAGTTGTGTGTGTGAGGTTTAGTGTGGGTTTGTGAGGATTTTGGTGTGCTTGTGTTCTGTGTGTGGTTTTTGGATAAGGGGATGTGTTTTGTTAGTTGATTGTTGTTATTGTGGTGTGTGCAGTGTGTGGGTTTCGTGTTTGTGGACCGTCGGTTACTTGTTTGTCGGGCATGTGAGTTGTCGTGTTTCTGGTTTGTCGATAATGTGGTGTCGATGTTTTTGTTGTCGGTGAGAGTGGCTGTCGAGCTTATGATCTAGAACCATATATATATATATATATATATATGTATATATATATATATATATATATATATATATATATATATATATATATATGTATGTATATTTATATTTTTTATGTGGAGGGCTTCACTTTTCCCACATGTCGAAATTCTGCCCCCGCCCCAGAATTTAAATATACCAACTCGTGGGTCGCACAAACTCAAAGAAAGGATAAAAGCCCTTGAGTTATGTATTGGTTGATGTAATTTGCACTTGTTTCTGTAACTTGTCTAGTGCAGTTACAGATTCTTAGTTTTAGCACTTAAATTTGCTTATTCATACTCAGCACTTGTTCAGAACTTGTAAGCACTAAATAAGCTACTAATTACTATAGCACTCAATCTTCCTCATTACCTAGAGGAAAACAGTTTTTGTACTTACTTTTCTCACTGGCGTTGAGAAAAACAGCTCTTGTACTCACTTTCCTCACTTATCTAGAGGAAAATAGTTTTTTATTCAGGCATGTCCAAGGGTCAGCTCCCAGTATTCTCCCCTATGTATCTGAGACAATGTAGAAATTGCCTCGTACACAGACAACCCTCTCATCCTACCACCCAACACTACAACCTGTGAGAGATGCACTTATCTAGCCAAACTGGAGGTAAAGCTCTCTCCAACCTAGACTGAACCTGACAGTCATGAGCAGAAGGTAAACATTTGCACCACACCACATTAATCACATAGCCTCACTACGTCTACACCACCAAAATCCACACATAGAAACTCAAAAACATTAGCGGAGGCTCTCAATAATAATCTGCCTAAACAACAGAGACCTCCAAAGCAGAAACACAAGTAACCTCCATTCCCGAACACAACCCAAATGACACATAGCCCACAGAATTAGTGTGCCACTCAAACACAGCCAATAAGGCAAAACAACATACCTAACACACTAGTCATAGGTGACTCTATAGTCAGGCACACTAATGTCCTACTCACCAGGCTAAACAAGGAGAAGGTTACTGTCAGCTGCCTGTCGGGTGCCAGGATCCGCCACATAACCCACACACTCAGGTCACTCCACAACAAGTACAAATATGACTCTGTCATTGTCCATGTTGGTGTGAATGACCTGAGACGTACCTCCCTGGACTACATGAAAAGAGACATGGAAGAGATCTGTGATCTTGTAGCCCAGTCAGGTATGACCCTAGCCCTGAGTAGCATTCTGCCATCGCCCAAAATGATACCGCAGTAAAAGGACAAAATGATTGACTTCAACAATTGGCTAAGCTTCTGGTGTCATTCTAAGGGGATCCAGTATCTGTCTGCTTGGGATGACATGGTCGACAGACCATGATGCTTTGCCACAGATGGCCTGCACCTGTCTCCCCTGGGATTCCGGATACTGGCTAAGGCTCTTGCTACCCCTATAGTGCCTTTTTTAGGCAGGGTTCAAGTAACAAATTCACCACCATAACAGGAACAGTCAAGCAAAAACTGAGGGTAATGCTACTCAATGCTAGAAGTCTAAATTTCAAAATGCACTCACTCGAGGCACTCCTTGAAATGGAGAACATCGATATCTGTGCAGTGACTGAGACCTGGTTCAAGGCTCCAGAGAGCACCCCTGCACTACCAGGCTATAACTCATACCACACTTTTTGGCCATGTAACCTGGACCGAAACACCAAAGGTGGGGGTGTGTCCATATTCATTAAGGATATCCACACCTCCAGGCTAGTTGCTCAGCATAATGCATCCGAGGTTATCCAAGTGCAACTAACTTTTGGCAAAACTGCAATCCAAATTGTAGCTTGCTACAGATCCCCCACCATGCCCCAGGATTCCTACTCCTCTTTTCTTGATGTACTGGAAAATATTAGGGTTCAACCAAATACCCTAATAATGGGCGACTTCAACTACCCCACCATTAACTGGGAAAACTACTCATGTACCAACTCCTTAGCGCAACGCTTTCTGGAATTCATAAACTCCAATGCCCTAGATCAACTTATCCACACCCCCACCAGGGGCAACAATATCCTAGACTTAGTCATTACCAACATGAGTGACTGGTGTTCCACACCTGAAGTCAACTCCTCGTTGGTCCGATCCGACCATAAGCTAATCACCCTTGATATCTACATCCCACCCCCACCCCCCATTAAGGAAACCACAGTAAATAATTTCTCCAAAGCCAACTTCATGCTTCTTAAGACAGAAGTAGTGAATGTCATGACACCCATGCAGATGGACAATACAGTTACAACAGCTGAATCCTACACAAATGCACTCTATAAGCACTTACATGAGTGCATGGATCGTGCTATCCCAAACAGAACCAAGATGCTATCCTCCAAAAAAGGAAGCCAATCTGGTGGTCCCCTGCCATAAACAAACTGTACAACAGAAGGAAGAAACTGTTGCAAAAGAGAGTAAAATCCCATGAGTGGAGGAGCTCCCTGGTCAGCCTCAGTAAGAAGCTGAGATCCCTTATAAGATCTTCCATAGCTAGCTACGAAAATAAAATCGCCACTAATTCCAAGGACAATCACAAAGCATTCTATAGCTATGTCAAGAATCTCAATGGCAACACCCAGGTCTGCTCTGAGTTACAGCACAAAGGCACGAAAATTACAGAACCAACTGATATTGCCAACATCCTGGCAGATAGGTTCAGTGCTAACTTTACCCCCCCCCCCACCCCCTAAAGGGCCCATATCTATACAGGAAGAATGCAGAGTCCCTGTAATCACAACTATGCAGGTGAAAGCTGCACTCTCTAAAGCCAAAAACACAGCATCCATGGGACCGGACAACATCCCAGGCTGTGTTTTACACGAACTTCAGAATGAACTGGCTCCCCACTTAAGCACCATGTTCAGTAATAGCCTCACATCAGGCTTTGTGCCCACTGAATGGTGCACAGCAACAGTTATCCCACTTCACAAAGGGGGGGCCACAACTGATCCTGGTAACTATAGACCTATTAGCCTGACGAGCCTGGTCTGCAAAGCCATGGAATGTATCATCATGGAACTCATAAACAAAGACATTGGTAACCTCCAAACTCTGGATCCCACCCAGTTCGGGTTTGTGAAAGGCAGATCATGCCTCCTGACCTGATTGACTTCTTTGAGGCAGTCACCAAAGCCGTAGATGAGGGTAAGGTGGTTCACACAGCCTATCTTGACCTCGCCAAGGCTTTTGACACCATCCCCCATTCTGGAATTATAGCTAAACTCAATAAACTAGGCATAAATCCCTACGTCACAAGATGGGTTGCCAACTGGCTCACTGACAGAACCCACACTGTAAAAGTTGCAGACTCCAAATCTGACCTCAAACCAGTAACAAGTGGAGTGCCACAGGATTCCGTCCTGGGACCTCTCCTGTTTGTTATCTACTTCTCTGAAGTACAGGCTAACACAGAAGGCTTCTGGCTAACGAAGTTCGCAGATGACTGCAAACTAGGAGCCATAGTCAAGTCCCCAAATGATGTGAACATCCTACAGAAGGGCCTCTCTGAGACAGATGCCTGGTGTCAGAGCCATGGCCTCAAGCTCAATGCCAAAAAGTGCAGTGTCATCCCCTTTGGTAAAAACTCTGTACCCATGAACTACCACATAGGCAGCAATCTACTTAATACCGAATGAGTGATGAGACCTTGGGACCCAGGTGGACAGTAGTCTCTCCTTTGATAGTCACATCACCACAGTAGTCAGGAAGCCCTTCTACATGGCACACCTCATCATAAAAGGGTTCTCATCCAGGAAAAAAGAGGTCATCGTTCCCCTCTACTCGACACTCATTAGACCCACTATAGAGTACAACGCCCCTTTTGGAATGTACCTCACAAGACATCTGCAGCAGCTGGAATGGCCAAAGAAGTACCTCACAAAGAGGATTACTGGACTCAAACAAATGCCCTACACTGACCGCCTCAAAAAAACTCCAGCTTTACTCCTTAGCATATCGCCTACTCAGAGGTGATCTCTGCCTAACATATAAAGCTATGTCAAACCCAGAGCTGTTGGACATGCTACACCTAAAGAAATCCCAATCCCTCCGAGCTACTTGCTCTAGGGACCTAAACCTTGTCACCACAATAAACAGGACATGCTGGAGGGATAGCTTCTTATCCCAGAGACTTTCCATACTCTGAAACAGGCTACCCATCTATGTCAAGCAAATTTCTTCATTAGCACTCTTCAAGAAAAATCTTGATGAGTGGATGAGAAATAGGAAATACACCCAGGGGATCACTTCTGTGTCTCTGCTCAACAGTGGCACAGGAAAATAACTTTCTTGGGTGGCGTAAGCCAGGGAACCTTGTTGGCTAGGCTTGCGTAGGCCCTTGGGCCGATAGCCTAGTACCTACCTATGAATCAATGAACCTATAATGAATTTCAACCATTACATACTTTGACAAACTTTATCAGCAATGAAAAACACAAGCAGGTGAGCACAAGATAAAATGCGTGCAGTGATAATTCATATAACACTCATTTATCTAACAATAGAGAGACAGAAAGAGACAGCGAGAGACAGAGAGATAGAGATGTAGATGTGTGTGTATGTGATTTTTTAAATCAATCTGAAATATAGTTTTTGGTTAACACTCAGAATATCAACCAAAACCTATTGAATCACAAATAACTGAAATTCTGAAATGGGCTTTCACATGGGTCCTGTGTGTGTTTTTATTGTCTGGTGGGCGGCAGGTGAATGTTTCACTTCTTTTCCAGGTGATGGCTTGTCCTTTGATAGGTTTAGTTGATGTTTCACGAGTCAGCTACAACCCATTCAACTAACACTGACATATATTATATACACACATATCTAGATAGAGAGATATTTATATATCTACATCTCTCTCACTCTGTGTGTGTATATATACACATATATATATATATATATATATATATATATATATATATATATAGATATATATATATATATATATATATATATATATATATATATATATATATGTGGGTGTGTGTTGCATATGCAAAACTATCAACACTGTAAATCTGGAAATTGGCTGTATTAGTGAGTTAATGAGAAGCTGATTGCCAATCACTGCTTGTATAAAAGAAAATTACCAGACAATTGAGTTAGTTCCTCAGTCAAGGATTCATCATATTTCTGAGCAGGAATCTAACAGAAGTTATGTGCAGTAGATGGCCCTTCAAGGCTCCTTGTGGACTTACCTGAGGCATGTTCAAGTGAAGATGTTTTATTTGGAGGGAAGGCTTGGTAGGGACTGCAGCTAAGACTTTCTGCTTAACAGTCTTGGGTTAGAGAGGCTGTTTGGGACTTTCACATATGGTGGAGTACTTGTGTGGACTATAAAACCTTACATAACATGCCGTTCATATTGTAATTCAAATACTGCACCAAGTGGAATAGAATATCTTTTATTGGTTTAGAGCAACAAACGTGTTATTTTAAGGAAGGAAAGATTAGTTTGCTTTTATTTTTTGTATTTTGTATATTTTAAATACTGTAGTTTGTTTTCTTTACCTTGTGTTTTAATTGCATTCTGCTTTAACAGCATATTAAAACTTCAAAAGAGACCACATCTCTCTCTCTCTTCTGAGTCAGGCAGAATTTTTTTTCTCGCCCTCCCACCCAGTCACAGTTGTCTTGTTAAATACCACTGTCTTTCTAGTTGCCTGCCTCTTTTTTTAATCTGACCATATTTCTCATTTCCTCTCTACTTTCACTGGCTTGTGTGAGTAATCACTAAATCAAAAACCCCTCCCCTTCAACTATTTAAATGAATTGGCCATCCTACTGTATTCCATAGTACCAGAATACAAAAGTGACCACCCCTTTCAACCCATCTTGCTGTTTTAACAATAGTAACTCTCCACTAAACCTTAACTTTTTAAACAGGTAAAACTTAAGTTACCTACTTTCACGTCTAACTTCTCTAGTGCACACTGCAGTGTGCATTTTTTTTCATCTTACCTTTAAGCATCCCTTTGACTAGCACTTTCTCTAATACCTGCTGGAAAGCACTAGGAAGCCTTAAACTGATGCAAGCACTCAACTCTCCTTGTTAATAAGGAGAAATTAATAGTAGGCACTAAACAGCCTATAATTGCAAAGTACCTTGCTAAGGTAAGGGAAACAGCTCCTGTAATTGTCAAAAAAAGCACCAAACCAGGCATGTCCAAGGGTCAGCTTCCAGTGATTTCTCCTGTCCACCTGGTGAATCTGGGCATACTGGGGCAATGCAGCAATTGCCTCATGTACACAGACAACCCTCTCCTCCTACCACCCAACACTACAACCTGTGAGAGATGCACTTACATAGCCAAAATGGAAGCAAAGCTCTCTCCACCCAAGATTGTGCTAGACAGTCAAGAGGAGAAGGTTAACACCCACACTACACCTCAAGCAACACATAGCCCTTCTAAACCCACAGCACCAACACCCACATATAGCAACACTAAATCCACATATGCGGAGGCCCTTAACTGTAACCTGCCCAAGCAACAAGGACCTCTGAAGCTGAAACGCAAACAAACACCAATCACAACCAAAGTGTCACATAGTTCACAACACCTGTGTGCCACCCAGCAACAGCACCTAAGGCAAGACAATGTACCTAACACTTTAATCATAGATGACTCTATAGTCCAGCACACTGATGTCCCTCTCACCAGGTTGAATAAGGAGAAAATTACAGTCAGCTGCCTGTCATGTGCCAGGATCCGCCACATAACGCATGCACTCAAGTCACTCCACAACAAGTACAAATATGACTCTGTCATTGTCCATGTTGGAGTGAATGACTTCAGACATAACTCCTTGGACTACATGAAAAGAGACATGGAAGAGCTCTCGGATCATGTGGCCCAGGCAGGTATGACCCTAGCCCTGAGTAGCATCCTGCCTTTGCCCAGAATTATACCACAATATAAGGACAAAATGATTGACTTCAACAATTGGCTAAGCTTCTGGTGTCATTCAAAGGGGATCCAGTATCTTTCTGCCTGGGACGACATGATTGACAGACCACGATGCTTTGCCAGAGATGGTCTGCACCTGTCGCCCCTGGGATTCAGGTTACTGACTAAGGCTCTTGCCACCCCTATAGTGCCTTTTTTAGGCAAAATTCAAAGGACAAAACCACCACCGTAACAGGTACAAGCATGCAAAATCTGAAGGTAATGCTACTCAATGCTAGAAGTCTAAACCTCAAAATGCACTCTCTCGAGGCACTCATAAAAATGGAGAACATCGATATCTGTGCAGTAACTGAGACCTGGTTCAAGGCTCCAGAGAGCACCACTGCAATACCAGGCTACAACTCTTACCACATTTTTCGGCCACCAAAGCAGGACCAAAACACTAAAGGTGGAGGAGTGTCAATATTCACCAAGGATATTCACACCACCAGGCTAGTTGCCCAACACAATGCATCTGAAATTCTCCAGATGCAACTAACACTAGGTAAGACTGCAGTCCAAATTGTAGCTTGCTACAGATCCCCCACCATACCCCAAGATTCTCACTACCCCTTTCTAAACATACTGGAAAATATTAAGATAGAACCAAACACCCTAATACTGGGTGATTTTAACTACCCTGCCATTAACTGGGAAAACTACTCATCTACCAACACCTTTGCCCAACGGTTCTTGGAATTCATAAATTCCAATGCCCTGGATAAACTAATCCATAGTCCCACCAGGGGCTCCAATATCCTAGACCTGGTCATTACCAACATGGGAAATCGATGCTCCACACCTATGGTCACCCCCTCATTAGTGACCATAAGCTAATCACCTTTAACATCCACATCCCACCCCACCCCCCAGTAAGGAAACCTCCATAAAAAACTTCTCCAAAGCCAACTTCATGCTACTCAAGTCAGAAGTGACAAACTTCATGACACCCATGCAGACGGGAGCTGAAAGTTCAACTGCTGAATCCTACACTAAGGCACTGTACGAGCACATCCACTCTTGCATAAATCGTGCCATCCCAAATAGAACCAAGATGCTCTCATCCAAAAAAAAGAAGCCAATCTGGTGGTCCCCTGCCGTAAACAAACTTTACAACAAAAGGAAGAAACTGTTGCAGAAAAGAGGAAAATCCCAGGATGCAAAAACTTCCTTACCAGCCTCAGTAAGAAACTGAGATCCCTCATAAAATCCTTCAAAGCTAGCTACGAAAATAAAATTGCCAAAGATTCCAAAGACAACCACAAGGCATTCTATAACTATGTCAAGAATCTAAATGGCAATGCTCAGATCTGCTCTGAGCTAAAACAGAATGGCATTAAATATACTGATCCCAAGGATATTGCCAATATCCTGGCAGATCGATTCAGTGCCAACTTCACCCCCTCTCACCCCCTAAATGGCCCATCTCAATACCGGAAGATTGCCAAATTCCGGTAATAATGGCCACACTGGTAAAAAACGCACTCTCCAAAGCTAAGAATACAGCATCCATGGGACCAGATGACATCCCGGGCTGTGTACTACATGAACTACAATATGAACTGGCACCTCACCTAAGTGTCATGTTTAATCATAGCCTCACCTCAGGTTTCGTGCCCACTGAGTGGCGCACAGCTACAGTTATCCCACCCCACAAGGGGGATCCACCTTGGATCCTAGAAACTACCGTCCCATCAGTCTGACAAGCCTTATCTGCAAGGCCATGGAGCGTATTATCATGGAACTTATAAACAAAGACACTGGCAACCTTCAAACACTGGACCCCACCCAGTTTGGGTTCGTGAAGGGCCAATCTTGTCTCCTGAACCTGATTGACTTCTTCAAATCAGTCTCCAGAGCCATGGACAAGGGTAAGGTGGTCCACACAGCCTATCTAGACCTTGCTAAGGCCTTTGACACCATCCCCCACTCTGGAATCATAGATAAATTTACTAAGCTGGGCATTAATCCCTATGTCACCCAATGGGTTGCTTACTGGCTTACTGATAGAACCCACACTGTAAAAGTAGCCGACTCCAAATCCAACTCCAGACAAGTGACAAGTGGAGTACTTCAGGGTTCAGTCCTGGGACCGCTCTTGTTTGGCATCTACTTCTCTGAAGTACAGGCCAACACTAAGGGACTCTGGATAACAAAGTTTGCAGATGACTGCAAACTGGGAGCCATTATTGAATCCCCAAATTATGTGGATACTCTACAAAAGGGCCTTACAGAAACAGATGCTTGGTGCCAGAGCCATGGGCTCAAGCTCAATGCCAAGAAATGTATAGTTATCCCTTTTGGGAAAAACATGTATCCGTGAATTACCATATAGGTGGCAGTACACTAAACACCGAAAGTGTGATAAGAGACTTAGGGACACAGGTGGACAGTGGTCTCACCTTCAATAACCACATCGCCACAACAGTCAGGAAATCCTTCTATGTGGCACACCTCATCACTAAGGGCTTTTCATCCAGAAAAAAGGAGGTCATTGTCCCACTGTACTCATCCCTCATTAGACCTATTATAGAATACAATGCCCCATTTGGTATGTACCTCTCAAGACACCTGCAACAACTGGAAAAGCCGCAGAAATACCTCACTAAAAGAATCACAGGCCTAAAGCAGATGCCCTATGCTGACTGTCTTAAAAAACTCCAGCTATACTCTGTCGCATATCGTCTACTCAGAGGTGATCTTTGCTTAACATACAAGGCCATGTCAAACCCAGAGCTGTTGGACATGCTACACTTAAAGAAATCCCAATCCCTCAGAGCCACACACTCCAGGGATCTAAACCTTGTCATCACAATAAACAAAACATGTTGGAGGGACAGGTTCCTGACCCAGTGACTCCCCAGACTCTGGAATAGATTGCCCATACATGTCAAGCAGAGTGCCTCTTTGGTCCTCTTCAAAAGGAACCTTGATGATTGGATGGGAGAAAGGAAATTCACCCCGTGGATCACGTCAGTCGCCCTGCTAGACAGAGGTCCAGGGAAGCAAATAGTGTGGGAAGAAATATCCAGGGAATTGTTATGGCTAGGCTTGTATAGGCCCTAGGGCTGATAGCCTAGTACCAACCTATGAACCTATAATAAACTTGGATCTCCAGTCCCCCGGATTCTCAAAAGCTTGCATGGAGTGTTAGAGTAGTGTATGATGTCACACAGGCAAGATGTCTGCTGTGTGATCCAGGAACAGCCTGTAGGGGCGTGCATGAGAGCTGCTAAAGCTAGTCTTGCACGGACAGCGTCATGGTATGCAAATTACCTCATTTGCTGGTGAAATCCATGCAAATGAGGTAAATTTGAGATCCAGCAACCACTAACCTGTCTCTGGAAGATTAGTGTTACCTGTAGAAATGTACTCCGTTGGTAACGGAGTACATTTCTGCAAATAGCTAAACGGAGCTATGACAGCTCCAAATAATGGATGCATACAGTTGAGGAAGCATGCCATTGGCCAAATATAAGGCCATTGTCAGTGCAAAATGTTTAAAAACATAAAACGTTTACTTTTTTTCCCCCCGATCTCTGATGTTTAAGCATAGCGCAGCACAGCACAAATGTGAAGTGCTTAAAAAAACAAGAAAATTATTTACAAAAAGCCAAAAATAGGCATTTTCACTAAAAAGCTTATTCTGCCATGCAGGTGAATGGCAGGCTGAAGACACCATGGCTACTGACTAGTGGTTGCTAAGGGGGGGGGGGGGGAGCTCAGTGTGAGAGATGTAACCGTGCATTACTAGGCAATCCTATGCAAATGAGGATAAGGATAGTGAATCCCAATTTTCCCCAGCATGTGAGGCATGTATCAAGATTTGGAGTAGGTGAGTGTAAGACTAGAATATAGGTGACACCATGAGGGGGTGTGCCAGACAGGCTCTAAACTAATTGGAGCACAGTGGCTCGTGTTTGCCCTGAGTTGCTCAGGATTACAAAGAGACATGTCTACAGTTGTCCTATTTGAATACCTCAAACCCAAGGTGCACACTGTTATAAGATAGGAAACTGTGTGCAAACATGCACACAGCATTTGTGGGCGTTGGCGTGCATTTGCGCTTGTTTGCACGGCGCTTCGCCCCAGGCAGAAACAGAAAGGCAAAGGGAAGGAAAAGAAGTAGTAGAAAGTTAACCAAGGAGAACTAGCAGAGCTGCCAGTTGAAATATATCAGAATCAGCCAATTACACAGGCAGCAGACTAGCCCAGCCCAGCCCAGCCCAGCACTTTAAACTCTGTAAACACCATTCCCCCCTGTTTTTTCTCAAGAACTCTGCAACACTGCAGTATACAAAGAGGGAAAGCTTAAAAAGCTTAAGTCAGGCAAAATGTTAGGGGCTGCTCTTGCTATCCTAAACCAACATGTGCAAGGTGCTGAGGGTGGTGATGTTGTGAATGCTGCTGAGCAACTCACAGTGAGGAGATGGAGAAGAGTGTACAGACCCTGGGTAACCTACCAGGGGCTACATGAGCTGGAGATAGTGGAGCGCTATAGGGTAGACGGGGACCTCCTACAGCAAATTGTTGAGCTGTGCCGGCCACGCCTCACACACAGAACCAACAGAGGGGAACCCATCACAGTGGATACCAAGGTATGTGTTGGCCTAAGAATACTAGCTACAGGTACCTTCCAAAGACCAGCTGGTGATATGATGGGGATTTCACAGGCATCAGCATCCAGGGTACTCCACTAGTTCCTGGATGCCATGTCAGCACATGTCGGTGAGCATGTATATTTCCCCAGCACCCGTGAGGCGTTGGCAAGCAATATGCAACTGTTCCACCAAATAGAAGAATACCCTGAGGAAGTGGGTGCTATAGACTGCACGCACATATGCATCAAAGCACCACCCGGTGAGCAGGGTAGGTTCTACATCAACTGCAAGGGCTTCACCTACATCAACTGCCAGGTCGTGTGCGATGCCCAGGGCATAATAATGAATATGTGTGCTGGCTGCCCTGGAAGCTATCACGATTCCCACATCTGGCATCTGACGCAGCTGTATCAGAGATTTGCCAATGGGGACATCCCTGATGGTCACCTAGTGGGGGATGCTGGATACACACTGGAGCCGTGGCTGATGACACCCATCAGAAATGCAGACACACCTGAACAAGAACTCCATAATGAGGCACACGCACAAACAAGAATCATAATAGAGTGTGTGTTTGGGATGCTCAAGTCATAGTTCCGGTGCCTGGACACATCTGGTAGAGCCTTTCAGTACTCACCAACTACATGTACCCAAATTGTTATGGTATGTGTCATGCTACACAATATGATCCTGCGGAAACAGCTACAGCAGGAACAGCATGGCCAAACAGCCCCCCACCATTGCCAAGGCCTGCACAGGCACAGCGTGACTCGGAGGAGGAACAACCTGAGCCTGCCCCAATAGGCAGAAGGAGGCATGCCCAGTATGCCCTGGCCTTGGCAAAGAGGCAATGCATAGCACATTCACTGACTCAGTAGGAACCCTGGAAATTACACCTCTTTCTGACTCGCACATACAGTAAAAGGGATGCCTAACTTGACACTACCTGTTTTCAAACATGTATAGTTGTGTACTATGTGCATCCGACATAGGCAGCCTTGCAGCACCACCCTCAATATTGGCACAGACACAACTTAAGTCACTCACACATACCAGTTGGGGGGGGTCACATACCTAACAGTCACAGCCAGCAGGACAGTTGTAGACAAACGCAAACACAAACAAATGCTGTATCATGCCCCTCCGAAGAGGCCTTTGGGTAACCTCCCCCCAGGCCTATGCAGACAGATAGAGCAGGCCAGGCAGTGTGATGTGGGTTGGGTAGGCTATAAAGTCACAAACTAATATGCGTGTAATTGGAAGCTAAGGTCTGTAGTACAGTGGTATGCCTCAAGCCAGTATGATAGGCAACATTACAGACTGAAGTGGAGTACCTGACATAGCAGTGCAGGCCTAGCAAATGTGTATAAGTGTCAGGTGTACCCCTTATCCTGTACACCCACAGTAACAATCAGGTGTGCCCCCCGGGTAAAAATGTACAAATAATAGCTGCCCCCCACCCTGTATGTAGAAATGTTGATAAGTCTATACAAACTGACTCATGGAAGCCCTGCAGGCACAGCGTGCTTCCTGTCGATGTACAACACAAAGGTGAGCCCTGAAGTAAAATCCAACTTGATTTTTCACACACATATAGTATATATGCCCATAGTGGGCATGCTGACACACTTAAACAAGTTTAGCAAATTTCAGTCAACAACATACTGTAAGGTCATACTGGGCATGCTCACACGCAAACAAATGAAGTAAATGTCAGTCAACAACATACTGAAAGGTCATACTGGACATGCTCACACACAAACAAATGAAGCAAATGTCAGTCAACAACATACTTAGGCCATGTATGAGTACAGCAGTGGGCCACACATATCTGGCAGTTGCAGTTCTTACTCCAGACACATGCCACTATTCACTAATCCTGCCTTGCGCACATAGTGATATGAAAACAGACCCATATAATATATTGGACCCCTGTCATAATCAAACTATGTAATACAAGTACTTAAGTTGTTCAAAGAAAGTTAAAATCCAAAGAAGATCAATAAATCTCCGATCAGTATTATCAAGAAACAATGAGCACGCCTAACATTATCCAAGCCAAGCTGTGCCAAAAATATTGCCAAAGATTCCGTAGAGAACCATGAAGCTTTCTTTAGCTATGTCATAAATATTAATGTAAACTCATATATGTTCTGAGTTAGTCCAAAGTGTAAATGAATACATGTACATGACTGACATTGCCAACATCTTGTCAGACAGGTTCATACATATTTAACCCCCCTATCACTGACAAAAGGGCCCATTACCATACCTGGAGATTGTGAAAACCCAGAAATCACATATACAATGGTTAAACAGCTCTATCCAAACCTAAAAACATGGCATCTATGGAATGACATGGTGTCCCTGGTTGTGTCATATGTGAACTCCAAAACAAACAGACCCTGCACCTGAAGTGTCTGTTGAGACTCACCCTCTGTACAGGATATGAAACTGTTGAATGGGTTACAGCAATGTTTGGCACACTCCACAAGTGTTGGTGCACAACAGACCATGGGAACTATTGTCTTATACGCCTAATAAGCCTGATCTACAAGGCCATGGAGTCCATCATTATGGAACTCATAAACAGAGCTATTGGGAGCCTACAAACACTGAACCCTACCCATTTTGGTTTGGTCAGGGGCAGATCATGGTCCCTAAACCTACTAGACTGTTTTCAAGGCAGTTACCCAGGACATACATCAGTGAAATGAGCTCCACATGACCTACATAGACTTTGAAAAGCCCTTTTCCAACATCCCACACATATGCCGTATCCACAAAATCAACCACCTGTGCATAAACACGTATGTCATCTGATAGATTGCCAACTGGGGAACAGATAGATCCCACAAGTTAAGAATTGTGGTCTCCCTGTTGGACTGTAAGCTGGTAACAACTGCTGTCCCCCATGGCTCAGTCCTGGGACCCCTCCTGTCTACTGTATACTTTTCAGAAGTACAGTCAAACACATGAGGGCTATGGTTAGCAAAGTTTGTGGATGACTGCAAAAAGGGTCTCAGTCAGACAGATGTGGTGTCAAAATTATGGCCTCGAGCTACAGTCATACAAATACCACATAGGTGCCAACACCCTAAATATGGAGGTAATAATAAGGGGGTCTATGGACACATGTGGATAGTCATCTCTACTTTCACAAACAATTCACAAAGTGGTTAGAAAATCATGCTGTGTCTCCACTAATTGCCAAAGCTTTTGCATGTAGGTCAAAGGAGGTTCCCTCTACTCATCAGTCATCAGACCCATCAGAGAGTACCATGACACACTTGCGATGTATCTGACTAGGCACCTTCAGCAGCTGGAAAGACCACTGAAGTACCTCAACAAGAGGATTACTGGCCTCAAACAGTTGCCCCATGCAACAAGACTGATGTAACTCAGTCTGTACTCTTTTGCATACTGTCTACTCTGGCAATCTCTGCCCAACATACAGGTCCATGTCCAGTGCAGAACTGATGTACATGCTCTATCTGAAGTAAACCCAAGCTCACTGTGCCACATGCTCTAGGGATATAATCATCACAACAATAAACAGAACATGTTGGAGGGATACATTACGAACTCAAAGACTTCCCTTGCTTTGGAACAGGCTCCTCACCTACATTAAGCTGAGTCCCTCACTGACACTCTTCCAGAGGAGCCTTGATGAGTGTATGTGAAACCGAACTTTCACACCATGGATCACTTCATCAGCTCTGCTACACAGAGGCATAGGGAACTAATCCCAGGTGTGGTGATAACTGCACACTCTGCCCATACTAATATATGCCTTCAGGCAGATAGCCTATTACCTACCTATGTACCTATATATGTAGGGGGAACACAGTATAATAAGCCAAAGATGGATGGGCAGAGATGTGTGTAAGAGGGTGACCATGACAAGGAGCCATTCAGGACTGTCCCACCCAGCACACATCCCAATGGCACAAAAGACATGAGGTGCACATCTCACCCACTGTACATAATAGACACCAGTATCTGTAAGTATTACAGAGTATGTGGTGCATGTGCCTGCTGTACAACATGACTGTACAATGAAGTACACATCTACTATCTGTAGACATGTACCTGTCACATAGGTTCATAGGTATGTAGTAGATTATCTTCACAAAGGCATATATTAGACTAGGCAAGTTGTGCAGCTTTCACCACCCCATTGGTTAGTTTCCCAAGCCCTAGTTCTAATAGTTAGTACCCTAAGACCCTATCTAGTGGGGCTGCTGATGTGATCCCTGGCGTGAATTGTCTGTTTCCCATCCACTCATCAAGGTTCCTATTGAAGAGTGTCAGTGAGGGGCTCTGTTTTATGTACATTGGGACTCTGTTCCACAGTAAGGCAAGTTTCTGGGATGGTACTCTATCCCTCCAGCATGTTGTATTCATTGTTGTGATGAGGTTCATATCCCTGGAGTGTGTAGTGCAACTCAATTTTGTTTTCCTTAGATGGAGCATGTTCAACAGTTATGTGTTGGACATGGCTCTGTATATTAGGCAGAGTTTGCCTCTGAGTAGGCAGTATGCAACAGAGAACAGATTTAATTTTTCCAGTTGTGTTGCATAACATAACTGTTTGAGGCCAGTAATCCCCTGTGGTCTCTCCAGCTGCTGGATGTGCTTAGTCGAGTACATCCAAAATGGTGCATTGTACTCAATGATGGGTCTGATGACTTAAGAGTAGAGGGCCACCACTACCGCTTTTGATCTTGATGCAAACCCTTTGTTGATTAGGTGGGCCACATAGGATTTCCTAACCACTTTGGCAACATGGTTGTCAAAGGAAAGATGACTATCTACTTGTGTCCCCAGATCCCTTATTACCTCATCAGTTTTTAGGGGGTAACACCTATGTGGTAGTTTGTGGGTACTTTGTTTTTCCCAAAGGGGATTACTATGCATTCTTTCACATTGAGCTTGAGGCCACGATTCTTACACCACACATCTGTCTCATAGAGTCCCTTCTAGAGAATATTTGTGTCATCCGGGGAATCTATTATGGCACACACTTTACAGTTCCCAGCAAACTTAGTCAACCACAACCCTCCTGTGTTGGCATGTACTTCTGAGAAGTATATACCAAACAGGAGGGGCCCCAGGACTGAACACTGGGGGACACCAGTTGTTACCGGTTTAGAATCTGACATGTAACCAGCAACTCTTAATCTGTGAGCCAGTTTGGAATCCATCTTGTGATGTATAGATTTATGCCCAGATTGGTGAGTTCATCTATGATACCTGACTGGGGAATGGTGTCAAAGGCTGTAGCGAGGAATAGGTGGGCTGTGTGGAGCTCCTTTCAATCATCTGTAGCCTGAGTAACTGTCTCAAAGAAATCCACCCAGTTCAGGAGGCATGATCTGCCTTTGACGAAGCCAAACTGGGTGTGCTCAACCATGTGAAGGTTCCCAATGTCTTAATTGTTGAGTTCCATTATGATTGGATCCATTGCCTTGCCAATCAGACATGTCAGGCTCCTAGAACGGGAATGCCAAGGGTCTGTTGTGGCCCCACCCCTATGGAGTGGGAAGAACATTGTTGTGCAACATTCTATGGGTACATATCCTGTAGAAAGGATGTAAAGAGAGGTGTAGGTATCCTTGATGAATATGGTTACATCCCAGCCCTATGTGTTATGATCCAGGTTCTGATGCTGGAAGGTATGGCATGAGTAGCATCCTGGTAGTGCTGGTGTGCTCTCTCAAGCCTTGAACTAGATTTCTGTTACTGCACAGATATCAGTATTCTCCATACTGAGGAGTGCCTCGAGTGTGTGCATTTGGAGGCTGAGACTTCTGGCATTGAGTAGCATTTAGCTCACTTTGTGGTTATTTTTGTTGGTTACAGGGACTGGTTTGTCCTTTGAGCCTTGCCTAAAAAAGGTAATATGGGGACAGCAAGAGCCTTGGCCAGTATTCAGAAGAATAGGGATGACAGGTGCAAACCATCTCTAGCAAAGCAGCGAAGCTTGTCTATCATTTCATCCCAGGCAGACAGAGACTGGATCCCCTTTGAATGACACCAGAAGCTCAGCCAGTTGTTGAAGTTTATTGTATTTCTGTTATATTGCAGTATCATGTAGGTGAAGGTAAGATGCTACTCAAGGTCAGTGTCATACCAGCCTGGGCTACATGATCATAGAGCTACTATATATCTCTTGTCATGTTGTCCTGGGAGGTATGTCTCAGATCATTCACACTGACATGTACAAAGACTGCGTCATATATGTACCTGTTCTGGAGTGATGTAAGTTCTTGTGTTATGTGGTGGATCATAGCACCTAACAGACAACTGACAGTAACCTTCCTCTTGTCCAGCCTAGTGAGTGGAACATCTGTGTGCCTGACTATGGAGTCACCTATTACAAGTGTGTTGGGCATGTTGTTTTGCCTTAGGGCCTGTTGTGAGGCACACTGCTTTAGTGTATTATGTGTTTTCTGGTATGTGCTTGGAGGTGCATGTTGCTTGCTTGTCTGCTTAGGAGGACACTTTCTCTTTTTCAGATGAATATTTGTATTCTCCAAGTATGTTAATGTGTATTTATGTGTGTGTTTTGCTGGTGCTTATATTGGAGGTCTATGTGAGACTGTTGGTGTTGTGCTTGTATGACCCTACTCCTCTTGACTGTATTTTCCAATGTTGGGTTGACAGAGCTTAGCCTCCAGTTTGACCCTGTGTGTGCCAGCATGTGGTGCATCAACCCATATATGATATGGTTATGCCCTATGCATACAATACACCTAGTATGATAAGCCTGCTGAGGTTAGCAAATGTGAAAAAAAAACTTTGGGCAAACTGTCAGCGAGTAATGCCTGTATTGCATCCTGTAACTCCATATTGCTTGCTGAAGTGTAAAAAAGTACTTAGTTTGGATTAAGAACCCCACACTTGCCAACTGTGTATGTGTGTGTCTGTCTCTCCCTGAGGAGAGAGCAACCTTTTTGGAGACTACTCACACCCCTTACAAGTGATATACTCATCTTTGTCAAGTCTGATGATGTCACCATCCTACAAATACACCTGTGGGAAGGTGAAATCCCAGTAATGTGTATAGCACATCATGTAAATGTGTACTGTTGCAATATCATAATGTAATTAGATAGGGGATTGAATCCTGCACTTGCCAGCTGAGTGTGTGTGTCTGTCTCTCTCTGGGGAGAGAGTAACCTTTTTGGAGACTACTCACACCCCTTAAAATTGATATACTCATCTTTAAAACAGTAAAAATCCAGAAAACAAACAGAAAACAGCGATGGGCTATGTAACAAATAATCCAAGAACGAACGGCCACTGAAATATATCCGTTTATTAACTGAAACCAAACCGATGTATTGTGAGCGCTTTCATGCAATCAAATGTTGTACTTCATCAGACAAAGTTACAAACACAATCTATTCAATTTAAACTAAAAACAGTTAGTGTCACAATGATGTAATTTCCTTTCTTAATTAATATATTTCAAATCAAGCAGTACTTGTTGCATTTACATTATTCCCTAACCGCTATATACATATCTATGCCCCCAACAGCCTATCTATCACAAACATTCACCTATGCTTATAATATTATTAAAAATACATTTATAAAATACATGTTATAATAAATTAAATATAATAATATAATAACAATTAAATAATTATAAATAAATATCAAATCTCTATATGACTATACATATCTAAAATTCTAAAATAAGCATTTTACAAATATGCTTTCGTAGATACATTATCTTACACCTTCATGTTAATACAATACCTATAAGAAACGTGTTAAATAAATAACACATCTATGATTTATAAACATTTATTATATATCTAATTCATTAGCAGATTTTATTTCTTTTAAGTGCCTTTAATTTTAATATAGGCGCTATAGAGCTACGCTCATTAATGCCTGGCCAAGTATCTGCTTGCAGTCTTATTTGCCATTCTAATTCCTTTAGCTCTAAAAATACATTCCATGCTGTTTTATCATCTATTATAACTTGGTCTATAATGGTATAAGTAAATGAATGGTTTGGATGACTGTTAACATGTTTGGCTAGAGCATTATTTATGTCTGACTTCTTTGTTGCGTATTCATGCTCATATATACGCTGAGACAATTTTCTTTTGGTTTTCCCTATATAATAGGCTAAGCACAGTTTACATTTGCTTAAATAAACCACAGCTTTTGATTCACAGTTATATTTACCTTGTATTTGGTATGTTTTACCCCTTACTACCAAATCTGTACCCACTTCTATTTTGTGGCACCATCTACAAAAAACACATTTTTTTCATACCTAGTACTTTGTGGATGTTATGTTCCTCTTTATATTTTAATAACGCCTTCAAGTTTCTCCCTTTTCTGTACACAATGAGTGGCTTGTCTCCTATAATATTATTCAATTCTTCATCTTGATTCAATACACACCAATTTTTCTCAAAAATCCATTTTAAAATATTAGCTTCTTTACTATATGTGATAACTAATGCTTCTGAGAATTTGTTACTCTTATTTTGATTTTGGTTAATGTTTTCAGTTATTTGAGATGCAACACTATGGGCTGGATTTATGAAGGCTTGCACGGAGTCAAGAGTAGTGTAAGACTCCAGACACCAATATGTCTGCCAGGAAAAGCCGGTAGGGGCGTGCATGAGAGCTCCTAAATCTACTCTTGCACGGACAGTGTTAGGCTATGCAAATTACCTCATTTGCTGCTGAAAACTATGCAAATGAGGTAAATTTGCGATCCAGGAAACACTAACCTGTCTGAGTAAGAGTAGTGTTATTTGCAGAAATGTACTTGGTTGGTAACTAGAGTACCGTTCTGCAAATTGCAAAACAGAGCAATGACAGCTCCAAATAAAGGATGCATCCAGTTGAGGAAGCATGCCAATGGCAAAATATAAGGCCACTGGCATTCATATGTGTTGCAAAAAAAAAAATAAAGTAATACATTTTTTCCCCAATCCCCAATGTTTAAGAGTAGCGCAGCATCGCACAAACTTGCGGCGCTCTAAAAACCAAAAATAAATAAAAAATAGTCAAAAATAGGCATTTTATTACAAATATACATCTGCCATGCAAGTGAATGTCAGGCTGGACAACATGGCTACTGAGTAGTGGTTGCTAAGGAGGTAAGCTCAGTGTGAGAGATGTAACCAAACATTAGTAGGCAATCCTATGCAAATGAGTATAAGGATAGTGAATCCCAATTTTCCCTGCTATGTGAACCATGTCCCTACAGTGTAAGAGTAGGATTAGGGGAGTATCAGAGTAGTAGATAGGTGACATCATGATGGGGGTATGTATCAAAGACTGTAAGCTTATTGGAGCAGAGTGGCATGTGTTTGCTGTGAGTCAGGACTGGAAGAGGCGTGTCTACAGTTGTCTGAACTGAAACCCAGAAACTGAAGGCATACGCTGTGGCTACAACCAAAGTTTCTTGCAAAGATGCTTACACTGTGTGCTTGCGTGTGTGCACCTGTACACCCATCTAAGCCTGTGTGCACCCGTGTAAGCCTGTGTAAGGCTGTGTAAGCCTGTGTGCTTGGATGTGCACCCGCCTAAGCTTGTGAAAGCCTGTATAAGGCTGTGTGCATGTGTGTGCGCTCGTGCGCGTGTTTGCACTTGTTTGCGTGGCGCCATCCCCTGTGGAAACAAAAAAGGGAAAAGGAAGGAAAAGTAGTAGTAAGAAGTTAACCAAGGAGAACTAGCAGAGCTGCCAGGTGAAATCAATCAGAATCAGCCAATTACACAGGCAGTACACTAGCTCAGCCCAGCCCAGCACATAAAACTCTGCAAACAACATTTACGCATGTTTTACTCAGAAACACTGCAACACTGCAGTATACAAAGAGAAGTGAAAACTTAAAAAGCTTAACTGAGAAAAAAAAATGTTAGGAGCTGCCATTGCTATTATAAGGCAACATGTACAAGATGCTGAGCGTGGTGCCATTGCGGATGTTGCTGAGCAACCCACAGTGAGGAGATGGAGAACAGTTTACAGACCCAGGGTAACCTACCAGGGGCTACATGAGCTGGAGATTGCGGAGCGCTATAGAGTGGACAGAGAGCTCCTGCAGCAAATTGTTGAGCTGTGCAGGCCACGCCTCACACACAGAACCAGCAGAGGGGAACCCATCCCAGTGGAAACCAAGGTATGTGTTGGGCTAAGAATACTAGAAACAGGTACCTTCCAGAGACCAACTGGTGATATGATGGGGATTTCACAGGCATCAGCATCCAGGGTACTGCACTAGTTCCTGAATGCCATGTCAGCACATGTCAGTGATCATGTATATTTCCCCAATTCCCATGAGGTATTGGCCAGCAATATGCGTCTCTTCTAGCAAATAGTGGAATACCCTGAGGTAGTGGGTGCAATTGACTACACGCACATACACATCAAAGCACCAGCCGGTGAGCGGGGTAGGGCCTACATCAACCGCAAGGGCTTCCACTCCATCAACTGCCAGGTCGTTTGTGATGCCCAGGGCATAATACTGAATGTGTGTGCTGGCTGGCCTGGAAGCTACCACAATTCCCATATCTGGCATCTGACGCAGCTGTACCAGACATTTGCCAATGGGGACATCCCTGACGGTCACCTAGTGGGGGATGCTGGATACACACTGGAGCCGTGGCTGATGACACCCATCAGAAATTCACACACACTTGAACAAGAACTCCATAATGAGGCACACGCACAAACACGAAATGTAATCGAGCATGTGTTTGGGATGCTCAAGTTACGGTTCCGGTGCCTGGACACATCCGGTGGAGCCTTGCAGTACTCACCAACTACATGTACCCAAATTGTCATGGTATGTGCCATGCTACACAATATGATCCTGCGAAAACAGCTGCAGCAGGAACAGCATGTGGCAGGGCCAAACAGCCACCCACCATTGCCAAGGCCTGCACAGGCACAGCGTGACTCGGAGGAGGAACAACCTGAGCCTGCCCCAGTAGGCAGAAGGAGGCATACCCAGTATGCCTTGGCCTTGGCAAAGAGGCAACGCATAGCACATACACTGGCTCAGTAGGAACCCTGGAAATGATACCTCTCTCTGACTTGCACATAAAATAAAAGGGATGCCTAACTTGACACTACCTGTTTCCAAACATGTATAGGGAGTGTAGTATGTGTATCCAACATAGGCAGCCCTGCAGCACCACCGGAGGCATGATTGCCATGTTTTAAGCAATATAAAGCAGTGCTAAGCAGCATCTAACAATATTTAGTACATGTAAACAAAATCACCCGTGCTAACTAGCGCAGTGTTGGGCAACGTTGAGCAATGTTGGCCAAGGTTGTGCAAAGTTGTGCAAAGTTGAGCAAAGTCAGGTAAACATGATCATATTTGCTTTCCTGTTCCTTAAGCAATCTGCTCTGCCCAGCATGAAAATAAAAAGCAGTGACAGGGCTCGAACCCAGGATACTGTGCACTATAGTCACAGTACTGAACCACTAAGCCATGATAGCATTTCAGTGGCACAGACACAGCAGGACAATTGTACAGTAATGCAAACACAAAGAAATGCTGTATCATGTCCCTAAAGAGGCATATGGGTAACCTCCCCCACAGGCTTATGCAGACAGAGGACATCAGGCCAGGTGGTGTGATGTGGGTTGTGTAGGCTATGAAGTCGCAATCTAATATATGTGACATTGGACGCTAGGATCTGTAGCACAGTAGTATGCCTCAAGGCAGTACGATAGGCAACAGTACAGACTGAAATGGTGTACGGTACATAGCAGTGCAGGTATAGCAAATGTGTAAAAGTGTCAGGTGAAACCCTCATCCTATGTACACCCACAGTAACAATCAAGTGTGCCCCTGGGCAGAAATGTACAAAGAATAGTTGTCCCCCCTGTATGTAGAAATGTTGATAAGTCTATGCAAAGTGTCTCATGGAAGCCCTGCAGGCACAGCATGATCCCTGTTGATCTATGACACAAAGATGAGCCCTGCTGTAAAGATACAGCTTGACTTTCCATACACATATAGTATAAATGTCTATACTGGGCGTGCTGACACACTCCAACAAATGTAGTGGATTTCATTCTGCAGCACACTGAAAGGTCATACTGGGCATGCTCACACACTTATACCAAATACGGAGGTGATAATAAGGGATCTATGTTCAAATGTGGATAGACATCTCTACTTCCAGAAACACATTCACAAGTTTGTCAGAAAATCATGCTATGTGTTCACATAAACTGCCAAGGTCTGTGCATGTAGGTCAAAGGAGGTTCCCAGTACTCAGCAGTCATCAGACCCATCAGAGAGTACCACAACACACCTGCGATGAATCAGACTAGGCACGTTCAACAGCCAGAAAGACCACTGAAGTACCCTAACAAGAGGATTACTGGCCTCAAACAGTTGCCCCATGAAACAAGAATGAATGTAACCCAATCTGTACTCTGTTGCATAATGTCTACTCAGGAGATCTCTGCCCAACGGACAGGTCCATGTCATGGCTACACTCAGATCTGTACTGAGTTACAGCTCAATGGCAGTAAATATACAGACACAACTGATATTGCCAACATCCTGGCAGATAGGACCACTGTTAACTGTACTCCCCCCTCACCCATGAAAGAGCACACCTCTATAATGGAAGACTGCAAAGTTGCTGTCATCACGGCTGCACAGGTAAAAAACACTCTCCAAAGCCAGTATCACAGCAGCCATGGGACCAGATAACTTCACAGGCTGTGTTCCACACAAACCACAGAATGAACAGGCACCACACTGACATACCATGTGCAGTCATAGCCTCACCTCATGCTTTGTGCCCATTGAATGGTGCACAGTGACGGTTATCCCACTACACATGGGTGGAGACACCATGGACCACAGGAAATAGTGCCCCATTAGCCTGATGAGCCTGCTGTCCAAGGCCATGGAATGTATCATCATACAACATATAAACAATTACATTTGTAATCCCCAAACCCTAGACCACAACCATGTTGGGTTTGTAAAATGCAGATCATGTCACCTAAACCTGATAGATGACATTGAAGCAGTCAACAGAACCATCAGCAATGGTAAGATGGTTCACACAGCCTATGTTGATCCTGCCATGGCTTACAACACCACCCCACACTCTGTAAATATAGATAAACCCACTAAACTAGGTATAACTTGCTATGTCACAAGATGGGTTGCCAACAGGCTTACTGACAGAACACACACTGTGAAAGTAGCAGACTCCAAGTATGACTTTGGACCAGTGATGAGTGCAGTACCACAAGGTCCAGTCCTGTGTCTTGTCCTGTTTAGTATCTACTTCCCTGAAGTAAACTTTAACATGGAAGGGCTGTGGCTACAGAAGTTACCAGAGGACTGCAAACTAGGAGCCATAATTGTAAACACTAAAGATGTGGACATCCTACAAAAGGGCCTCACTGAGACAGATGGCTGTTGTCAAAGCCATGGGCTCTAGCTCAATGGCAAAAGGTGCATTGTCATCCCCTTTGTTCAAACCTCTGTAGCCAAGAACTACAACATAGGCGGTAGAATACTTAACAGTGAAAGCGTGACAAGGGACCTGCGGTCACAGGTGTACACTGGACACAAGTGTGATAATCACATCCCCACAGTAGTCAGGAAACCCTGCTATGTGGCACACCTCATCACAAAATGTGTCTCATGCAGGATAGAAGAGGACATTGTTCCCCACTACTCATCACTCAGTAGAACTATAATCGAGTACAACGTTACTTTTGCTATGTACCTCACAAGACAACTACAACAACTGTAAAGCCTGCAGCAATACCTCACAAAGAGCATTACCAGCCAGAAATACATGCCATACACAGACCATCTCAAAATGCTCCATCTTTACTCCCTTGCATATCACCTACTCAGATGTGTTCACTGCCTAATATACAAAGCTATGTCAAATGCAAAGCTGTTGGACATGCTCCACGTAAATACTCACAATCCCCCTGACCTTCGGACCCAAGACCACGAGTGAAATACAAAAGGAAGGGGTGTACCCATTTACCATATGGATACCCACACCTTCAGGTTAGTGGCACAGCATGAGGCCTTGGAGACTATGCAAGTGCAACTAACATTGGGCAAAGATGCTCATCAGATTGTAGCCTGCTACAGATCACCTACCTTATCACAGGAACTGCACTCAGTATTCCTGAGAACAGTGGAAAATATAGAGGTCCTATCAAACACCATTATATGAGGTGATTACAACTACCCAAACAGTGAGTGTAAGAATCACTTGTGTACAACGTCCTTTGCCCAATGTTTCCTAGAGTTTAAAAGCTCTAACACCCTGGAACAGCTGGTCACCATGCCCACTAGAGGTGACACCATTCTGGACATGATCATCAGCAACATGGGATAACAGTATTCCACAACAGAGATAAAGCCCTCGCTGGTAATATCAGATCATAAAGTAATCACATTGGACATCCAAATCGCGCCCCCTCACCCAGTCAATGAAACCACCATGAAGACATTTTCAAAAGCAAACTGCACACGTCCCAAGACAAAAGTGGAAAGTTCAAAATAACTCTTGCTGTAGGATAATGGTATACAATCTGCCGAATCAGTTACAAGTGAATCCTATGAGCATCTACAGGGATGCATGGATCGACACATCACAAATAAAACCAAGATGCACTTCTCCAAAAATAAGAAAACAATCCAGTGGTCATTGCCCATAAACAAGCTAGACAACAGAAGGAGAAAACTAACATCTGATAGAGCCAACTTCAATAAAGGAAAGGCATCACTGATCATTATTAGGAAGAAGCAATGATCGCGCCTAAAATAATCCAAGGACACTTTCAAAAGACAAATTGCCAAGGACTGTAAGAATGACAACCACAAAGCCTGCGGTAGCTATACCACACATGTAGGTGTCAACTTCCAAATATACTGTCAGCTACTGACAAATGGCAAGGAATACACTGAACCAACTTTCATTGTCCACATCCTGGGGGACAAGTTCAGTGCAAATTTCCCCCCATCACCACGAAAAGGGCCTGTGTCCATCACAGAAGGATGCAGAGCCCCAGACATCATGGACATGCAGGTAAGGGCAGCCCTCTCCAAAACCAAGAACATAGCATCAATGGAACTGGATGGTGTCCCAGGCTGCGTCTTACACTAGGCACAAAAGGAACCACACCCTCACCTACATTCACTGGCCAGACTCAATCGTACCACAGGGTATGTACCCAAAGAATGGCATACACCAACAGTCATCCAGCCCCACAAAGGGAGTGCCACAACAGAACCTGGAAACCATTGCTCTATACATGTACTCAGCCTGGTCTACAAAGCTATTGAGCAAAATGGAACCCATAAACAGTGACATTGGGGACCTCCAGACACTGGACTCTACACAACCCCACCTTGTTAAAGGCAGACCCTGCCTCCTAAACATAGTTGACTTACTACAAGCAGTTACCAAGGACATAGATGGAGGTGAAAGTAGTCCACACAGTCCACCTGGACCGCACTAAGGACTTTTTACACCATTCCCCACTCTGCCATCATGGACATGCTTACCAGCCTGAACATCAACAGCTATGTCACAGGATGTGTGGCCAAGTGGCTCACAGATCAAACACACATGTTCTGAGTTGTGGGTGCCATGTCCGACTCTAAGACAGTCACAAATGGCATCCCACACGTCCTGGACCTGGGACCCCACCTGTTCAAGTAGACACTGCTCAGAGGTACAGGCAAGCATGGGAGGAGTATGGCTGAACAGGTTTGCAGATGAATGCTAACTGTGGTCCATAATCGACTCTATGGCTGACACACACATTTTCCAGAAGGGGCTTACAGGGACAGATACCTGGTGTCAAAACAATGCCACAAGAAGAATGGCAAAGAATGTATAGTCATCCCCTTTGGCTAAAACGAAGTGCAAACAAATTACCACATAGGTGGTACTCCAGTATGCATGGAGAAAGTCATGAAGGCCCTGGGGACACAGTTAGATAGTACACTCTTCTTTGATGATCACATGGCCAAAGTGTTTAGACACTCCTTCTATGTAGCCCACTCAATGTCACCTAATGTAACCCACTTTGTCTAGCCTGATGATGTCAGCAACCTGCAAATATACCTGTGGAAAGTAGAACTCACAGTAAACTGTATAGCATGTCGTGTAAATGCGAACTCCTGTAGCATCATAAACCAGTTAGGTAGGGGTTTGAATCCTGCACTTGACAAGCGTCTGTTTGTGTGTGATCTCCTTGGAGAGGAGCAACCTTTTTGGAGAGTACTCATACACCTTAAAAGTGGTATACTAATCTTTGCCAGGTCTGATGATGTCACCATCCTTCAAACATACCTGTGGAAAAGAGAACTCACAGTAATGTGTATAGCGCGTCATGTAAATGCGTACTCCTGTAGTATCATAAACCAGTTATGTAGGGGTTTGAATCCTGCACTCAACAAATATGTGTGTGTTTGTTTGTGTGTGATCTCCTTGGAGAGGAGCAACCTTTTTGGAGAATACTCATACACCTTAAAAGTGGTATACTAATCTTTGTCAGGTCTGATGATGTCACCATCCTTCAAACATACCTGTAGAAAAGAGAACTCACAGTAATGTGTATAGCACGCCGTATTAATGCGTACTGCTCTAGTATCATGAAGTAGTTAGGTAGTGGTTTGAATCCTGCACTCGGTGAGTGTGTGTTCTCTATGTGTGTGATACTGTTGGTCAATGTGTAGTGGGTTTTGCTTTTACTACTGTATGACATGTCAGTATGCATTGCACATGTGAGGTAGCTGTGTGGCAAATACATATACGTACATGTTACCTCAATTATTGCATGTGTGTGAACCCTGCTGTCTCCAAGGACACAACTGTCATCTTTGCCAGACTGTGCTGCTGCTTCCCAGACATTAGGTCACATCTGTATGCTTGTGACACAGCCAGCCACTGCAGTGATCCCTGGCCTAGGTCATCCTTGTCACACACACTCATTACGGTTACTATTGAATTGTGTGAGTGAGGTTTTATGGCCGAGGTATATGTTAGACCGGTTCTAACGCAGCAAAGTTTGTCAATGATGGCTATTCATTATAGGTGTACAACAACCTTTGTGGATATGCATGCAAACCACTTATTGCTTATGTGATCCACCAAGGTATTTCAAAAAACCTTAGGAAATGTGATAATTAAAGGAGAGATGACGTAACACTTGGTTGCATGTACACATCCATACCTGTTCATCATTTTGGTGGCTACTACCTATGTGGTACTGTGGGGATACTATGTTCTGTAAAGGTGGATGACTATGCTTAGTTTGGATAATAGCTTTACAGCATGGGTTTGACAACAGTTATCTGTCTGTATGGTACCCTTGTGGAGGATGTGTGTGTCATCTGGAGAATGCATTATAAGCCACAGTATGCATTACCAGATGTGGACGGATATATCCCTACTGTGATTGCTTGTACCTAAGAGAGTTATATGCCAGACAGGAGTGGTCTCAGTAATGGGTGCAGGTGAATACCACTGGTTACTGGCATAGTATAGTACCTGAAGGATGCAAAATTTGCTTTGTGTCCTACAACTGTGTGTCAGTCATAAAGACATCATCTAATGATTGGTTATGGTCAGGCTGTTGAAGTTATGTATACCACCAGAATGCAGAACAATGACCGATAGTAACAGTATCACCCACAGCACAGTGTCAAACCATGTCACACACACATGTGTAGTCAGGTACAGAAATGTGTGTAGCACAATGCATACTGGCCACCAATAGAAATTATGTAGTGTTACTATGTGATACAGGGCATGTCACCCTGCCCATGTGTCCACTATGCACGTACATGCAGACAGTGCACCTCCACCATGTTCACAGATGTACACCTGCAAATCTGTGCTACACACATCCCACACATACTGTCCACTCTCTAAGACATGCTGCCAATACTACACACATCAGCCAAGTGGCACATTGACAGACAATACACTATTTTAGCTAATACTGGTGTATACAATACTACAATGACAATCATAGCTTTAATGCATCATGCCTGCTCAGCTACACCTTCAAGCATATCATTACACTCTACTGCTGACAACATGGTAACATTGCTGTACTGCTATAAAGTCACCCTGTGCATCAGCACCATGGTAGCCTGTTCCTGCATCGATGTTACAGATGACAGGAGGTGGCACAGGTTTCATCATATGTGCAGGGTGTGTTGTTGGTTTGCCAGAGGCCTACAGTGAGCCATCCAATCAACATGTATGTGTGTGTGTGTGTGTGTGTGTGTGTGTGTGTGTGTGTGTGTGTGTGTGTGTGTGAGGGGCGAGAGTACTGCTATGGGCCAATGTTGATGTAATGTGTGCAGGTATGTGTTAGCCCTAGGTGACTGGTTCCTGTGTGTGTGTCTGCATGTACACAGTTCCACCATGTGGCTGCCATATATTGGTATTTGTGGGACAGCCACAGACTGTACCGGCCAGGCTTTACAGATCACAGTCTCTGGCCACGGATTCAGTACCTGTGCCTGCCAGGGGTGCTACTGACACTATCAGGTACTAAGCCAGACTGGGTACTATCCCCAGAGGTAGATGGATGTACACTGGACCTAGGTCCCTGCTGGGACTGTCCAGAGCCATGTGCACACGGTCTTCTAGGACGGTCTATGGACAGCCCACCCACAGCATTGATGGGGCTGGTACTGGCACTACGGGAGGGGCTGTGACTTGAGGGACGTCTGCGGTGACTTTCAGCTGCTGATGTTGCTGGCATACGTCCACGTCGACATCTCACCCATCCCGCACTGTCCTGACACATGGACATGACATTGTGGAGGACATCTAATGTCTCACCCCAACGTCTGTCCTTGACCTCAGTGTAATTATGGATGGCACTTGCTAGGTCATGGATACTGTCAGTTAAAATGGTGTTATGTGCCCTTAGTCCCTGTCTGGTGTACCGTTCCATACATGCCTGGGCCTCCATGACAGCCTGGAACAGGCATGACGTTGTTAGACCTGTGGCATGTCTGCCAGTGGCATGATGAGCAGCAGTGCACCGTCGAGATCCCCTGGACATCTGCCTATGTGGTATCCTTCCAGACATCTGGGTATGGCTGCTGTGTTGGGATGCATGTGCCATGGATACCACACTGTCCTGGCCAATGCTGGCTGTATGCTGTCCCTCAGCTAAGGGCATTGGTGATGGATGTATTGGCAGTATGACTGTGTGCATGGATGGTGTGGACACTTGTGTACTGTCGATTGGTGGCCCAGTGACAGACCCTGGCAAACATGCCTGTGCCTCAACACACCTATCATCATCATCATCACTATTTTGCTCAGTTACATTGGCTTGCCCGCTGCATTGAACCAACCCAAAGTCAGCATCTGTGAGAGGAAGACAGGAAACACACTTTATGACCTGTACATGATGTCTGCACACATGCACACATGAACACATGCACACATGCACACATGAACACATGAACACATGCACACATGCACACATGCACACATGCACACATGAACACATGCACACATGCACACATGAACACATGAACACACATACACTCCTCACTACAACAGAAACACACAGACGCACACACACACCACCAGCAATCCAGAACATACTCAATAGCATGTGATGGTGGGGTACAGTATCACAAGCAAACATTTATATCAAACGTGACAACATGCAGGGCGTGTGTTGCTCAACAGCATGCAGTGTGAGTGTAGATAGACCTTGCTAATAACAGTATACATGGCTTTGATGCATGTGTGTTTTGTTCAGTGATTTACCTCACCCTGGAATGCAATGTGTACATGGACACAATGCTGCTGTGTGAGTATTAATGTCTCTGCAATGTCCTGTGCACCACCACTCACAGGTATACATACCATGGCTGGATGTGTATCAGTGTGTAACATAGATATCCATTTCTGATTACAGCATCTGTGTCTTTAGCAGACAATTGTGGATACAGGTTTGGCACATGCATGCTCTGTATACACACAGGATGAGTGGTGCATGTATACCTGATGGAATACCATTGCTCAACATAGATAATGTACAGTAGTTATGGTGAGTGTAGGACATATTGTGGACATGCTAGTGCCAAGCATGACATGGCATGCTACCACACAACTGCAACATTAAACCTCACACATACACAATGTGTGTCATGTGACCTATAGACTCAATAGTATTACAAGACGTGTGTCACTTTGTACAAATGGTGATTGCTATGCAGATTGTGTATTGCTGCATATGTTTGCACACACACAACATTGAGGTGCATAGCAATTAATGATATGTGTAGTACTGTGGCCACTGTAACTGGATGTGATGTAGTACAATGTGACATCATCATGCAGCATCATGTGGTCACTCAAGGCTACTAATGTGTATCAGACTGGTACATAGCATGCTGTACCTGAACTGCAGTACCATGGCTACATTCACCATTTCACACACAGTTGTTACATGGGTTTGCAAGGTGCACAGTAGGGGGCATTACCTAAGATGAATCTGTTATGTGTTGAAGAGTGTCGCACAGCCACATGAGAAGACTCTACCTCTCAGGTATGTTATGTGTGCTGTTTGGATGACATTTGGGATACTGAAGTGTGACCTTACAGCGTGTGTATGAATACGCCATGTGTAGCATGTTAACATGTACTGCATATGACACAGTTGTGTGTGTTGTGTGCATGTGTATCGACTGTGCCTATCCAACGTCCACTACAGTGTTACCACAATTGTGTGGGATGCTCTGTGTATTGCATGTGTGAGTCCGCTACTCACGTTACTGAGATGTGCATAGTCTCACAGCAAACATGCACAGCATGCATTATGCGTTGGTGTGTGACGTGTACATGACCTACACCTCACCTATGACATGCACATTTATTTAGCAATAATAAATGTAGAACACACTCACCAGCATGGGTCTGCTGCCTTGCTGTCACACTAGAGGGACCTACAAGGGTATGCGACAGTTTGTCAGTGTCAACAACTGTGGCATTGCTACTGTGTGTTTGCAATCTTACAGTAGTACGACTGTTGACAGTCACAGGCCTGCATATTACATTCCAAAATATTATTATTGCACAACACTAGGCACCACATCTTGTAACTACACATTAGACATCTCACATAAGCATGATCTACCAATAGAGGTAACAGTAGTGTACAGCTATGACATGTTACCTGCATGCTCCATGTCAACTTGCTGGGTGGCTCCGGCCTCCATGATGATGCATGTCAGTTGTTATTGTTGCTGTTGTTGGCCAGGAGCCACCTGGCTCAGGAGCAGCTCCTCCACTCTGGTGAGGGGGGGATGGATGGCTACCCCACCACCTGTGGCAAGCTGTTGTCTACGGATATCAGACGCATGCTACCGGACATGTCTAATTAAATTACTGCAATGATGGCGTACCTGCTCATATGTCCGGTTATGAATGCCTATGTCATTTACCCTACGGACAAGATCTTGCCGCAGTGCAGTCCACTCATGCTGGTCCTGGCTGGTTCTTGAGAACAGCATGGTGTAGTGCTGAACCATGGTGTCCGTTATCACTTCATCCTCTGCTGTGCTGTATGAGGGATTGTGATGGTGGGCCATTACCCTGGAAGACAAAGAAACAATATGTGTGAGCAAGTCAAGTGGCACACTTAATATTCTAAAGTACAGATATCATTTAACTGCCATATATAGCAACCTATTGTTTGTCAATGGATACACACTTTCAATACCACATATCAGTGCTCAACCCACAACTGCCTGACAGTGCCTGGCACACTCCATATATCAAACCATGGTCTGCACAGCAACAAAGATAAACCAGTATGTAAGACTATACAACAGTATATGGCACATTGTATGCGACACAATGCACAACCTAGCCACAGGGGGTATATATCATGCTAATGCATAACGTAACATGTAATCCATTGCAATGATTGTAGGGTCCAGTCACAGTATTACCAGCATACCACACTAGTCATTGATGGCAAACCCCTGTCTAACATATGTGCTAATTTGTCAATATGGGTGGCATACTGCTGTACTACACTATACATGTTGCTAGATACACACCTATATCCTGTAACACACATATGCCTGAGGCCATGGTACAGGCATACACACACACACACACACACACACACACACACACACACACACACACACACACACACACACACACACACACACACACATCAGACATACATACCAGACACAAAGGTATGGCAACACACATGAACTTTACCTGTGTACCATGCAGTACTGTGTGTCAGTAGTTACAAGACCTTATGCCTGAGGTATGTCATCTGGAGGACTACGGGGAACAAACAATACAGTGGTTTCAGGACATGTGTACATACACCTTACTGTGCTTTTTAGGCATACAGCTTCAGGTAGTACTACAGTTCATTCAGGGGTTGGATTCACCAGCAGTAACACTCACTAAGCATACATGTACTGCTGTAGCCTACAATGGGACACCCCAGTCGACACCAACACACTACTTCAGACCATCTGGCATACTGCTTTTTGTGCCTAGCAATAGCATACACATCTTTTGCTGGGATCACAGCTAGGACACTACATACCATGACAGAAACAGTTTTCCACTTAGCTATCACACATATACAGAACTTGGACACATTCACCATCACACTCAGTCAACCTCACAAAGCAATTATTGCAACAGGTACATGTGGGGTGTGTATCAGTTCATAGGTAGGTTATAGGCTATTGGCCCTAGGACCTATAGATGTCTAGCCATACGCTACCCTGGCCTTTGACACATGGGTGATTTCATTTCACGTGGCCCTGTCAAGAAGAGCCACAGAGGTGATTCACAGGGTGTATTTCCTATCTCACACACAATCATCAAGTTTATATATGATGACTGCAAATTAGGAGCTTCATTTGCTATTGATAGGTGGTTTGTGCCAGGGTATGGGATGTCTCTGAGATAGGGATCTATCCGTCCAGCATGTGCTGTTTATTGAGGTGACAAGCTTTATGTCCCTAAAGCGTGTAGCTCGTAGGGATTGTGATCTGATTACATGGAGCATGTCCAACAGCTCTGGGTTTCACATAGCTTTGCATGTTAGGCAGAGGTCACCTCTGGGTAGACGGTATGCGACACAGTCTAGCTGTAGTTTTGTGGGACGGTCTGCATAGGGCATCTGTTTGAGGCCAGTATTACCCTTTGTGAGGTATGTCTGTGTCCTTTCCAGTTACTGTAGATGTCTTGTGAGGTACATACCACATCGGGCATTGTACTCTATAATGGGTTTTCTGTGTGTGGAGTACAGGGGAACACTAACCTATACTTCCCTGGATAATACAGCTTTTGTGATTACGTGTGCCATGTAGACAGGTTACATGACTAGTGTGGCAATCAAAGGGGAGACTACTGTCCACCTGTGTCCCACGGTCTATTATCACACCTTCAGTGTTAGGTAGACCACCACCTATGTGGTAGTTGATGGGTACTGAGTTTTTGCAAGGAGGGATGGCAATGCAATGTCAACATTGAGCTTGAGTCCATGGCTTTGTCAACAGGCATCTGTTGAAGTAAATTTGACCCTGTCTCTCTCTCTCACTCTGTATATATATATATATATATATATATATATATATATATATATATATATCTCAGCACACAAACGACCCAGATCAAAAGATAAACGATAAACCCAACAGCAAAGTGCAGCATAAAAACGAACTTCTTTCTCCTGGCAAAAATCAGCTTGCAATAAATCCAAAAAGCGACTTGTCAGTAATCTGCTTTAATATCAATAACAGTAACAACACAAAAAAACAACGTAAGCGCTTTCACGGGCTGATTTTTGCCAGGAGAAAGAAGTTCGTTTTTATGCTGCACTTTGCTGTTGGGTTTATCGTTTATATATATATATATATATATATATATATATATATATATATATATATATATATATATATATATATATATATATATATATATATATATATATATATATATATATATATATATATATATATATGTGTGTGTGTGTATATACACACATACATATGAACATCCAATGGTGTACATATTGATATACATATAGGCACATATACAGTCCACCTTTCATGGTGGGAATATTGAGCATGGGAAGGTTGTGAGGTATACAGTTATGTCACAATATTGCGCAGTGTTGTGCGGAATGCATTGAAGGTGTTCTCAGCCCATGTAGCTTTAGCAGGCCTCACTGGCTGCAACACTGCAAACCTCACGAATCATACCCACAGTGTTCAACCACCACATGTCATATACCAGCACTGTATGCTGTCTGGTTTGCCACACACTACAACCTATATAGGAATATGCACATAACAACCTTCAACAACATATATGTATCCACCTTTCACAAACAGTTGCAGTATGTCCCTTGCTCTATGCACATGTACAGATGCTAATATATCTGACACAGACAGATCTCTCCATATGTGTGTGCCATACACACACAAGGACCACACTGTTGTAGGTCCATGTACCTCACGGCTAACCTGTTGTGCCTTGCTGCAACATAAACAGGTGTCATATGTGAGCACACAGTAATATTTGAGGGTGGATATGTAGCTGCAAATGCTTAATTACCATACTAACCTGGTACAGCTGTTGCCAATGCTAAGCTACACGTTGATATGACTATCATGCATTTGTTTCTCTGTCACATCCATGGTTATATAGCTGTATGCGCTACTCCCCCAAACAGACATTGTCCACACTACTGTACAGAACACAGATAACATGGTTCAGATGTTTGACATTTAATGCTGAGCTACATATATCACAGTTATGTCCCACTGCACACAGCTACACACTGATATGTCCATGATATGTCCATGGCAGTAGTTATGCAGGGTATCTGTGTATAGATATGTACTGCTGCCACATGTTGATGTTTCAAAGTATGTAGAGTGGTCTTCAAATACATCTACTATATGCCAGTAAATACATATCTGTTACATACCTTTCCTTTGTATGCATTCATATTTTTCACTTAGCTGTCTCTTTGGCTGAATATAATCAATTTGTTTAATGTTTTATTTATTTATTTTTTATTAGTTTATATATATTTTTTCCACTGGTGTGGGTGGGGGTGTGAGTCTCTCTCTCACTCTCTCTATCTCTGTGTGTCTTTCTCTGTCTCTCACTATCTGCAATGGGATGATTGGATGTGTGGCCAGCAGGTACAGCCTGCTTTTATAGGTATCTGCACATGTGCATGTGATGGCCTCTGCACCAATTGGTGGCCACCATTTGGTAATTGCATGCAGCCTGCTGTGTGGTAATTGCAGTACTCACTGTCATAGCAACCCAATGCTATAAATTGCTATGTCAGGTAGGCATAGCCCTTTCAGCTTTCCAGAGTGGGGCCCATGCCTGTTTGCTGTGGAGACCATTGTGTAAGTCAGAAGGTTGGTATAGTTCTTATATCTGAAGCTAGGGGTGTAGCCAGTGATATAATTGCTGTACTCAGACCTGAATATTGCCACTTCCACTACACAGTTGTCAGTGTAGAATTGTACTCATCCCTTCATATGCTAACACAAGATACACGGGAGTATGTAGTTTATTTTCTACTTATACAATTTACTGCCATACCAAAGTAGTTATTGAGATGTATTCATTTGGCACATGAACTGTTTGTGAACTGCTATACTGTGAATATTTATTCACTCACTTTTGAACAGTTTGTGCTTTTTTACTGTAGACATTGGCACAGGCTGCTCAAGAAAACAGTATAAATTTCTGTACTGAGTATGCCTACCTACATCCTTGATAGAACCTGAATACACAGGTTTATTGTACATTTGGTTAGGGGTGCAATAGGACAGAGACCATTTATGTCTTAATGTGTGAACTTTATCTTGCTGGACTTAAAGGGTTGCTGTGTACCTGTTAGTTTACCAAGGCAAGTAGTCTGTCTGCGTAGCTCCCAACTGTGGACCTATCCAGATTGTCGCCCGAGGTTAGCCTGTTATTCTTTGTGCACCACACTGGTCTTTTCAGCACTGGAACAATGGCATTGTCACAGTTGGTTGCTACCAGTACATGGCTACATCCCTTGATATTTCAATGTTGTACTCCTACATAAGGGTATGCTTCTGGAACTCCTTCCAAAGCTATTTGCACAGTGTGTAACAGCAGGATAGCTGATATGCCTGTGTGTTTCTGCCTCTGCCAGACCTCTCAGACACTCAGGTACATATTTGAACAGACTCAGGGTAAAGTAGGTCGAGGTGAGGTACACCTTTACAATATTAGTAACATTAGGTTGAAACTTTGAGAGAACCAGAGCATATGGATTAAAACACATTTCCTGAAGTACAAGTGGTGTCTCTTACTTTTTGTCACAGTTGGGAAGTATGGCCTCTACCCTAGTCAGATATGCTAGTGTTTGTCCTGCTATAATACTGTGTGGGTGTTGTGAAGTGCTGCTGTAACATTATTTCCTGCTAGAATGGCTGGTTCTCTTTTCACTGTCATGTAATGCAATTCCACAAGAACTGCTAGTAAAGATTCACAGAACAGGATTTGTGTTATGGCATTCCTATTTGGCCTTTACATTCACTCATTCTGATGCATGATATATTGGTTTCAGCACCAATTTGTTGCATGTTTACCATGGCTCAGTGGTACTTCATGCAGTCTAGTGTGTACAAGGTCCGAGGTTTGAGACTGACAGAGATATTTTATTTTACTGCTAAGCAGAACAAGGGTCCTGACATACAGAGTGACTAAGGCACTTTTAAGCAGTTGTAAGTGTGTTTGCATGGTTTTGCACGATGCTTAGCTAAGCGCACACTCACGTAAATACGCTAACTACTGCTTAAAGGTGCTTACTCCCACTAGCCCCCATGCTCATTTCTTTGAAAGAAAAGAAAATGGGGAGATAGGAAAGTGTTGAAAAAAGGGGCACAAAGAGGGAAAGACAGTAGGGAAACAGCTCGGGATGTGCAGGACGGGTGTAGGGAAGGTCCATAGCTGCCCATTTCTTTAACAGCAACAGCTGTGCATATACTAGTAATTTGAATGGAATTTTGAAACCTTCCACCCCTGAGAGAGGGGTGAGGACAACAAAGTATGTCGTACTGCCAATTAAATTTCTGTTTGTGTCCAGTGGACATGTGTGCAAATTGGGCAGCTATGTATGGGATGTAATTTTTTTTTAGGTGCAGATTGCCCTTTTTTTTCTGGTGAGAGTGGAATGTGGGATAGGGGAAGTAGGTATATTTTGGGAGGTAAGTTGGGGAGTTAAACAAGATGCATACAGGGGAGGAGTATGACACATGGAGTGGGTGAACACCATTGACAGGGAAGGGTGTTTGGAAATCGCAAACCCATGAGCCCACAGATGGCAACAGTGGAACTGAGATCCCCACCCATGGGCAGTCACCACTGCACCTTCACAGCCCGGGGGGTGGCTGTGCTGGGGGCTGCGTAGAAGGTGTAGGCTCACCCGTGAGCTGTGCCACTCTTGCCTCGAGCTGGCATAGAGGATCAGCTACTGAAAGCTGGATCTCCCTACGCACCACAGCCTGGACCGTTCAAAGGGTGAGAGGTGGCCCTCCTCTGCCCACACTTGCACGGGGGGGATGAGCCCCATCCCCTGCAGCGCTTCCACCCAAAGGTGGCACAGGGCCAACGGAGGAGGGGGTCCCGGGCTCGGCACCGGAACTGCTGGTGCCAGGTGCCATCGCCAGTTGAGGTGGGACAGGTGGGTCCACTGGGACCAGCCTTCCCATACGTTCTATGTTTAGGAGGATTTAATGACAATATGGTTTAGTAATAGCCAAAAGCATTTCAGTTTAGTTGTAACAGCATACAGTAGTATTCCCATTTACACAACACACCAGAGTTCAAACAGTTGAACAGCAAGCATAACACATGCATATATAGAGCAACACTGGACATTCCAACAGCATGCAGGATTGATTGCTGGCAACAGGCCACCAAGATTGTGGTATGTGAACAGGGCACATGCATCGAGGTAAATGCAGATATTTATATAACAATAGGACATGTGTCCCAACAACAGTTATGAGATTAGACATACCCATTGAGGCGTGGAATTGCATTGTTTATGCACATAAAGTGGGGTGTAAAAAGATACCTCCATTAACAACTTATCTATACTTATAGTTCACACTACATTCCTATTGACTGCAGTTAAATATCCCCTACATGTATTATTACAATAGGCAATGTCCGTTAAATTGTGAAATGGGTTTTGCTAGTTCTTGATATACCTGACCTGTATCTGACATACAAACTGTCCTGGATGCAGATGTTACTGCTACATATTTATATTTTTCATTTATATTTATGTATCTACATATCTGGATGTGTTCAGGTGACATTATCAGGTATATGTCAACAGCCCCCTACATTTCTAGCAGCATACTGACATTTCTGGGGAACACATTAACAAGCTACTCATGTGCCAGATTAACCTGTACATGCCGGCCATTAACAGACAGTTGAGGACTGTATATATGCTTAACAGCTACTGGCACTCCCTTCATCCACTTTAAATGGGCCTACCCATGTGTTGGTTGACTGCAATTAATACAACAGTACTATTTCTATTATGCAAGGGTACAACAACATTTTGCAGAAAGTGACACGGACACACTCCAGGAATTATACCTTTATTAATTACATTACACACTTTTCTAGTGGCTCTCTCAATTATTTGATATATCAGTGCATGCAGAGGTCTTTTATCCAATACTTTTTATGCATTTATTAATGAGTTACAACACCTTTTCATGATGTCTCACTTATTTTATATGACAGTACATGCAGAGAGGTTATTTCACACTTTTTATATCTTTAATAATGGGTTACAACACTCTTTTTCAGGCTCTCTCACTTCTTTTATATGACCACACATGCAGAATATTTACTAACCTGCCTGGTGGCACAGACTTAGCAGCCCATCTGCATAGGCTTGCTGATTCGCAGCATGGACACCTGCAGCTGTGAAGTAAATGAAGGGATATTGAGACATACCTATCCATAATATAGACTACAATAGCAATTCTTACATACTTCATTCCATGGCTACATACTCAGTAGTGGGGCATTTGGCATTCCACGGGCCTCCTGTATCCAGTGGTTCAGTTGGTCCTCCTTGCGTCTCTTCAGGTCTGCATGGTGGTGTCTGACCTGCTCACCAGTCCGAGGGATGCCTGTGGCACTGGTGAGATCATGTGCTAAACGGTTCCAGGCTTCCATTTTGTACTCCGTGCCCTGGAACTGGCCTTGCAGGAGTCTTGCATCATGATGATGGACAAGGAGCCAAACCATGTATTTTGACTCCTCAATGCCCCACCGTTGCACTCGAAAACGAGAGCCCTCTCCAGCACCGGCCATACTGTCTGCAGATGGGAGCTACAACCAGTTATGGAAATTATTCCCGCCTATGGAGCTTAAATATGCCTCATTTCCCACATGTACTTGTGATTGGACGGTTTGGAAATATCTCAGCTAAGAGCAAACCTGCTTAGCAATGGGTAAACTTCCATTGATATATATGAGTGTGTTGAAAATGCATCCATATTTAAAGCTGTCATGGCTTAGTGGTTTAGTACTGTGATTATGGTGCACAGTATCCCGGGTTCGAGGTTTGTCATTGCTTTTTATTTTACTACTGGCCAGACCGGATAGGGGGTGTGGCTGTGTTTAGCCGACTTTACTCAGCTTTGCCCAACGTTGCTCGACGTTGCTCTACGCTGCCCGACGTTGCGCTAGTTGGCGCGGTGCGCAGCTCCGCGAAACATGTTTTGTTTGCGCTAGTTGGCACGATGCGCAGCTCCATGCAAAACTATTGCGCTAGTTAAAGCACTGCTAAGTTCTGGGCAATTATACTTCACTGTGCTTAATACTAGTGGACTTTGCTTAGCAGTGCTTCACATTGCTTAAGATATATTACTTATGTGTTTATCAGTATGCATGACCATTCCTCCTTCTTATATATATATATATAAAATATTGTTCACTAACGCATAGGCCATTTCAATGCATTTTACTGGGATTTAAAAGGTAAATGTCAGGAATTATTTTTATGCACACATTTCCTACAGAAAATAGGTAGTGGAGTGGCGGGACTCGAACTGCATACTCTTTGTGCGAGGGCTCTACCACTACACTATTGCTATTTCCCTTAATTTGCATATAAATAGTTTATTATCCTCTTCAATGTCTACACTGCTAGCTGTAGCTAAGCAATGGGCAAACACGCGCATACACACGCTAATACGGGCAGCTATATCGGGAATAGGAAAAAAAAAGGAAACCTTTACATTTTACACTTGTACAGGGATTTAGAATGTGGGGGAGTGTAGTGTTGTGTATGTGGACATTTGAGCATACTGGCTCATTTCTGTTGACATTTGCAGTTTAGGCACTTGCAGGGGCGTGGATATTTGGACTGCTCGGCAGTCTGACATGCCCCCTGCACTCATGCATGGTCCGTGTAAGCCTTAGAGTTAGTCAGCGCGCCCTCATGAATATGCATGACGCACTGACATCATAGCCTTACACTGCAGTGTCCATGTAAGACTTAGTCTTACACGGGGGATTAGTGAATCCCGGCCTATGTCTTTCTACATTCTTATTTACAATATCCATACTAGAGTTTTTATTATCTGGGATAGGTTTAAAAAAAAACTCTCTTTCTTTTGTTTATAACTTCTTCAATGATGTCACTTAAAAAAGTAATGGGATATGATCTAGCGGAAAACATAGATTTTAAATTGGAACATTCTTCCAAAAAATGGTCTTCTCTAGTAATCATACGTGCGGCTCTGACTACTTGTCCTTTGACAATGGATTTTTTATGATGTTGAGGGTGTGAGCTGCTATAATGCAATAGACTATTGGAATATGTCTCTTTCCTGTGTATGCAGGCTATATATCTATTTTCTATATAGTCTTTGATAAGCTTAATGTCTAAGTATTCCATACAGTCATTATTAATATTTCATGTGAATTTAAAAAATGTTGTGGTTTGGCCTATATATAACAGGAATTCTTCAAGTATGTCTTGTGTTCCTTGCCAAATAATACTGATGTCATCTTGAAATCTAAACTAGGACTTAATAATTCTATTAAATCTACTATTGAAGATATATTTCTTCTCCCAATAGGCCATAGTTATATTAGCATAAGCTCCCCCACATGGGGACCCCATTGCAATGCCTTTAGTTTGTAAATAATGCTCTTTATTGAATTCTAAAAAAATTATAATTCAAAACTATTTCTAATAGCTTTATTAATAAATTGATTTTATTATGTTGTATATGATTCTCATGCAACATTTCGCTAGTCCATTCTAAACCTTCGTCTTGTGGAATAACAGTGTAAAGATCACACACATCAGTTGTTACTAATATATCATTACTATTATATTCTATGTTGTTCATATATTGTAAAAATGACCAAGAGTCCCTACAAATTTGTTTTTAATTTTTAAGGATATTTTTGAACTCATAATCTATATATTTAGCAATTGCTGATGTAATAGAGTCTCTTCCATCTACTAAGGGGCACATGGGTGGATTAGAAGTAGATTTATGCACTTTGGGGGTACCAAAGAACACATGGACTCTAGCAGGTGATACATTCAAATAATTATACAATTCTATACTAATGCGTTTGTCTATAAACATATCATTTAACTGCGTATAGATCATTTTATATGCACCATTGATTTCATTCACTGATACTTTCGAATATGTATCAGTATTTAACATATCATGTAATTTTCTATTATAATCTTGGATGTCCATAATAACTGCTCCTCCCCCTTTATCTGGTTTCATTATATGATTTTTTTATTTTCTTATTTGAGTTAAAGCTTGCTGTTCTGAAATGCTAAGGTTATTATCTTCCATTTTTCCATAATAATTTTTTTTAAACTTTTAATGTCTATTTCACAATTTTTTTCATATACTCCTAATTTGGGGTGGAGGGGTGGATTATAAGTACTACTGATACCAAACATACTTGTTTGTCTGATTATACTAGTCTGAAACAATATTTTCAAATTAATTTTTCTAAGATACAATTTTAAATCTAAAATGATGTTAGTAAAATTACTGTAAGCAGAAGGCACAAAGGTCATTCCTTTTGCCAATAAATTAGCTGTTTCACCAGTACAAACTACATTCGAATAATTGTATACTTTAAAATCTTGTTCATTAGTATATACCACTGTACAAATGTCATTAGTATATGATTCTGATGTATCACTTTCAGATGATATACTATGTTCCATAGTGTTTAAGTCCTCCATTGTTTCGTTTTGGGTCTCGCTCCTTGAAACACCGCTGCTTGCTGACTGTTTACAAAAGGGACATTGCCTCTTTTTGTAAGTCTTTCAGATCTCCTCGGCTCAGGAAAATTATGATTATATACTTCTTGACTATCATAATGTTCATGAACTCTTTCTTATTAATCTGTATTTGCATAATTAAATTTCTTCTGCCCTTGGAACTTAGGGGGCTTAGGATAGGCAACACCATTAGCATAGTCTCGAAGATCACGTTCAAGCTTATTGATTTTTCCTTTTTTCAAGAATTCAATCTGCTGTTCAACACTATTGTAAATACATGAATATTCATATTGTTTTCAAGAATTCAATCTGCTGTCCAACACTATTGGAAATACGTGAATATTCATATGGTGCTTGTTCATACGAGTTATGCTCTTGAATAATTTTATCTAATATACTTAATTCATTACTGAGTTCATCTATATTTTCTTGATTATGTTTAACCAAAAGCTCAAGTAATTCCTGTCCTGTTCTATCAAATAGTTTCAGTAATTCTATATGTAATGCTGAATTTTCTGTTAATCCTGAAGGGAAATGCCACATCCGTAACCCTTTTGGAATTACTTTGCTTCGTAAACATTCTGAAAGGTAAGCGTTTTCAAGCTGTAATTTTTTACAGCGCATCAGTTTATAATCAAATTCAGATAACTTACTGTTCAGCATGTTGTCTGTTCCTTGTGAGGCTCTAAAGGAAAATGCTGTAGTCAGCCATTCATTAAGTATAGGCACTCCTCTTTTATTATTACCGTTCAAATTAGTTCTCATTGTACTTGCTCCTGTTTCGCTATTCAAGCGGTTAGTGCTATCTACATTGCACCCGGAACTAGGATTAAAGTCCAGTCTAAGGCATTGAGGTGTAAGACAAAAACCAGTTCCTGCATTCACATTATTACTGTTATTAACTTGCTAAATGGGTATAGCATTAGCGTTGTTGTTACCTGGATGAGCGGCTGCTATGGTCGAAAACTCTTTACCTATATTCCGTCCAATGCGCTCATACAAGTTATCCATGCGTTTAGAAAGCTGCATAACGAGGGCCAAAAGTTGTGCAACAGACCCTTCGGTCTCTCCTTGTCCATTAGTTGAATTAACTTCAGCTGGCCCATGATTCTCTTCTTGGATGTTAGGCAACGAAGCACCTTCCATATCACCAACAAACAGTAAAAATCCAGAAAACAAACTGAGAAAACAGCGAAGGGCTATGTAACAAATAATCCAAGAACGAACAGCCACTGAAATATATCTGTTTATTAACTGAAACCAAACCAACGTATTATGAGTGCTTTCATACAATCAAATGTTGTACTTCATCAGACAAAGCATAATATATATACAAAAGCATATTTGTAAAATGCTTATTTTAGAATTTTAGATATGTATAGTCACATAGAGATCTGATATTTATTTATAATTATTTAATTATTATATTATTATATTTAATTTATTATAACATGTATTTTATAAATGTATTTTTAAGAATATTATAAGCATAGGTGAATGTTTATGATAGGCTGTTGAGGGCATAGATATGTATATAGCGGTTAGGGAATACTGTGAATGCAACAAGTACTGCTTGATTTGAAATATATTAATTAAGAAAGGAAATGACATCATCGCGACACTAACTGTTTTTAGTTTAAATTGAATAGATTGTGTTTGCAACTTGGTCTGATGAAGTACAACATTTGATTGTATGAAAGCGCTCACAATACGTTGGTTTGGTTTCAGTTAATAAACGGATATATTTCAGTGGCCGTTCATTCTTGGATTATTTGTTACATAGCCCTTCGCAGTTTTCTCAGTATATGCTCATCTTTGTCAAGTCTGATGATGTCACCATCCTGCAAATACATCTGTGGGAAGGTGAAATCCCAGCAATGTGTATCGCGTGTCATGTAAATGCGTACTGATGTAGTTAGGTAGGGGTTTGAATCCTGCACTTGTCCACTGTGTGTGTGTGTCTGTCTCTCCCTGCGGAGAGAGCAACCTTTTTGGAGACTACTCACACCTCTTAAAAGTGATATACTCATCTTTGTCAAGTCTGATGATGTCACCATCCTACAAATACACCTGTGGGAAAGTGAAATTCCAGTAATGTGTATAGCGTGTCATGTAAATGCATACTGCTGTAGTATCATAATGTAGTTAGGTAGGAGTTTAAATCCTGCACTTGCCAACGGTGTGTGGCTGGCTCTCTCTGGGGAGAAAGCAACCTTTTTGGAGACTACTCACACCCTTAAAAGTGATATACTCATCTTTGTCAAGTCTGATGATGTCACCATCCTACAAATACACCTGTGGGAAGGTGAAATCCCAGTAATGTGTATAACGCATCGTGTGAATGCGTATTGCTGCATTATCATAATGTAGTTAGGTAGGAGTTTGAATCCCGCACTTGCTAACTGTGTGGGTGCTCCAGGTGTGTGAGAGTGTGTGACACTGTTGGTCAATGTGGAGTGGGTTTTGATTTTTCTAGTGCATTACATATCACAATGACAACTGTATGTGCATAACACATGTAAGGTAGCTGTGGGGCAAAGTCATATACATACATGTGACCTCAATTTTTTCATAGGTGGGTACTATGCTTTTTCCATGAAAGCATCTGTTAGCCTTGCCAGAGCATGCTGGTGCTTTCCAGACCTTAGGTTACTTCTGCATGCTTGTGACAAGCTTAGCCACTGCAGTGATCCCTGGGCTACGTCTTCTGTTTCACATTCACTCATCACGGTTTCTATTGAAGAGTGTGAGTGAGGGTTTATGCTTGAAGTATATTTGAATCCTGTTCCAAAGCAAGCAAAGTCTGGCAAAGATGACTAATCATTATAGGTTGCAACAACCTCTGTTGATCTGCATGCAAACCATTTATTGCTTATGTGCTCCACAGAGGGATTTCCAAAACCCTTTGGTAATGTGATTATCAAAGGAAAGATGACTAAACACATGGCTCTATGTATACATTAGTACCTGTTCCACATTTTGGGGGCTATTGCCTATGTGGTTCTCTGGGGATACTTTGTTTTCTAAAAGTGGATAACTATGCTTTCTTTGGCTTATAGCTTTACACCATGATTTTGACACCAGGTATCTGTCTCTATGATACCCTTTTGGAGGATGTGTGTGTCATCTGGAGAATAAAGTATAGCCCACAGTATGTATTTTCATCAGACGTGGGCAGACATATCCCTACTGTGCTTGCCTGTACCTAAGAAAACCATATGCCAAACAGGTGTGGTCCCAGGACTGAGTGCAGGTGAATACCACTTGTTACTGGCATAGAATTGTACATGGAGGCTGCAAATGTTACTGTGTGTCCTACATCTGTGTGTCAGTTGTCAGTCCATCATCTAACAGTCATTTATGATCAGTATGTTGAGGTTATGTATAATACCAGAATGTGGGATGGGTATGAATTGCTGGGTGAGCTATAGTTTGGCTGTGTGGACCTCACCTATAGCCTTGTTAACTGGCTTGAAGTCTACTAGATGTAGGAGCCATGATCTGGCCTTTAGAGAACCTAAGTGGGTATGGTGCAGTGTTTGCAGGTTCATAATGTCTCTGTTAATGAGTTCCATAATGCTGTGCTCCATAGCCTTCCAGATAACATTTGTCTGGCTTATAGGGTGAGAGTTTCCAGGATCTGTTGTAGCTCTACCCTTAGTCAATTTATGTTAACATTTGCACTGGGTGTGATGAGGGTGGACAGGATTATGAATAAGTATATTAGAGGGTCAGCCCAGGTTTGAAGGTTAGTAGACCAAGCCAGATAGGCAGGATTACATTGATTTGTACATGTGCTGAGGAGGGATGCAGAGTATATTGTGAAATAGATGCTAAGGATGAAGCTGCCAGGTAACAGGAAAAGAGGAATGCCTAAGATGAGGTTTATGGATGTGGTGAGAGAGGACATGCAGGTGGATGGTGTGACAGCACAGGATGCAGAGGGCAGGAAGAAATGGAAACAGATGATCTACTGTGGCGACCCCTAATGGGAGCATCCAAAAGGAGAAGAAGAAGAAGTTGTAGCTCAACCCTTTTGGACTGTGAACACCATTACTGTGCTTCATTCCACAAGTATGTAACCTGTATAGAGGCTGCATCTGAACAGAGTGTTTAGCTGAGTGGTTACTTCATATGTCAGCTTGTGTATGACACAGCCAGGGACACTCTCTAGTACCATTGCCACTGTGGTTTGGACTTTGGTAAAGAGATGTTTTAACTAGATTGTCTGTGAATCATCAGGTTTTACATTCTTCAGGTCTGGAAATATGGCCTTTGTGTAACGACAGGGTGGTGAAATCCGAATTCAAACTGTCTGACAAGATATTGGTAATGTCATTCAGATAAGTGTACTTTGTGACCATTTACATTAACTCTGACCCGATCTGAGATTTCCCCTCTAGATTATAAACAACACTAAAGAAAGCTTTAGTGTTGTCTTTGGAATCCTTGCCAATTTGTATTTTGAAGCTTGCCTTGTATGATTAATGAGGGCTTGTATTTTCCCAATGATACTGACCAGAGAGGTTATCCCTTCTTGGTATGTAGCTCTTTTTTGGTACAACTTCACACCTTCTATTATATATTTAGTTTATGGCAGGGGTCCATGAGGCTAATACACTTTTACTGTATAAGTGAGTATTTCTTGTGTTTGTGATAGCACTGTCCATGCAACCCTGTAGGTGAACAGTGTGCATTACTAAAGGATTATGCAACTGGGACAGTGTTAACCTTAGTAATGCAAACCAATGACAGATAGCAACAACAGCATCACCCACAGCACAGTGTCAACCTGTGTCATACACACACATGCGTATTCAAGTTCCAAAATGTGTGTAGTACAATGCATACTGGCCACCAATAGAAACTATGGAGTGTTAACACTGGCCAATACAGAGCATGTCACCCTGCCCATGTGTCCAATATGCATGTACATGCAGAGAGTGCACCTCCACCATGTTCACAAATGGACACCTGCAAACCTGTGTTGCACACACCCCACACTTACTGTACACTGTATAACGCATGCTGACACAACTACACACATCAGCCAAGTGGCACATGGGCAAACAAAACACAATTGGAATAAACACAACAATACAACATTGCTAATTACAGATTTAATGCATCATGCCTGCTCAGCTACACCTTCAAGGATATTATTACACTTTACTGCTGACAACATGCTACACATCCAACCATTGCTATACTTTATTAAAGTCACCCTGTGCATCAGCACCATGTTAGCCTGTTCCTGCAACAATGTTACATATGACAGGAGGTGGCACAGGTTTCATCATATGCACAGGGTGTGTTGTTGGTTTGCCAGAGGCCTACACTGAGCCATACAATCAACATGTGTGTGTGTGTGTGTGTGTGTGTGTGTGTGTGTGTGTGTGTGTGTGTGTGTGTGTGTGTGTGTGTGTGTGAGGGCCATGAGTACTATTATGGGCCAATGTTGATGTCATGTGTGTGGGTATGTGTTTGCCCTAGGTTTCTGGTTTATGTGTGTGTGTGTGCATGCACACAGTCCCACCATGTGGCTGCCATATACAGGATTTGTGAGACAGCTACAGACTGTACCTGGCAGGCTTTACAAATCACCATCTCTGGCCATGGATATGGAACCTGTGCCTGGCAGTGGTGCTACAAACAGTATCAGGTACTAATCCAGATTGGGTACTATCCTCAGAGGTTGTCAAATGTCCACTGGATCCAGGTCCCTGCTGGGACTGGCCAGAGCCATGTGCATGTGGTCTGCTAGGATGGTCTATGGACAGCCCCCTCCAACATTGCTGGGGCTGGTACTGGCACACTGGGAGTGGCTGTGACTTGCTGGACATCCACGGCAACCTCCAGCTGGTGATGTTGCTAAAATACATCCATGTCAACGTCCCAACAGTCCCGCACTGTCCAGACACATGGACATGACATTGTGGAGGACATCTAATGTCTCACCCCAACCTCTATGAATAACCTCAGTGTAGTTACATATGGCACCTTCTAGGTCAGGGATACTGTCATTTACAGAGGTGTAATGAGCCCTCAGTGCCCTTAGCCCCTGTCTGGTGTACCGCTCCATTCCCATGCACACATGCACACACACAAAACTACACTCCTCCCGAAAGCAGACACACACAACACCAGCAGTCACAAAACTTACACAATAGCAGGTGATGGTGGAGTACAGTATCACAAGCAAAACAGTCATATCACACCTGTCAGCATGCAGGGCATGTGTTGCTCAACAGCATGCAGTGCAAGTGTAGTCAATCCTTGTTACTAACAGTATACATGGCTTTGATGCATGTGTTTTGTTATTAGGTGATGACCCTCCCCCTGGAACACAATGCATACATAGACATGTGCAGGTATTCATAACCCTGTGATGTACTGTGCACCATAACTCACAGGTGTACATACCATTGCTGGATGTGTATCTGTGTGTCAGATAGGTACCCAATGCTGATTACAGCCTCTGTGTCTTTAGCAAATAATTGTGGACACGCGTTAATTGTGGACACATTGTTAGCACATACATGATGAGTATTCACACAACATCATCAGTGGTGCATGGCTAACTGATAGAATACCATTCTGGCACATACCCAATGTACGGTACTTATGGTAAGTGTAGATCATATTGTCGACATGCCAGTCTCATCCATGATATGGCATGCTAAAACATGACTGCATATTTAAACACTACACATACCCAATGTGTGTCATATGACCTAGCCACTCAATAGCATCACAAGACATATATGTGTCAGTTGTGCAAATGGTGATTGGTATGCATACTGTTTAGAGGTGCATATGTGTGCACACGCATCATTATGGTGTGTAGCAAAGACAGCTATGTGTAGTACTGTGGTTACAATAACTGGATGGGTATAGTACCATAGGCCATCATCATGAGGCATCAGGTGGTCACTCAAGGCTACAAATGTTTCACAAACCAGCACAGATCATGCTGTGCTGGAACTGTACTACCTTGGCTAAATTCACCATTTCACAACCAGTTGTTATGTGATTTTGTAAGGAGGCCAATAAGGAGCATTCCCTGACATGAATGTGTAGTGTGTTGCAGAGTGTTTAAATGCCCTAGGATAGGCCTCTACCCCTCAGCTATATTCTGTGCAATGTGTGGATGAGATTTTGGATACTGGAGTGTGTCTTTACAGAGGGTTTGGGAATCCTTTATGTGTAGCATGTTAAAATGCTCTGTGTATGACATAGATGTGGATGTTGAGTATCAACTGTGCCTATCCAATGGTCACTACAGTCTAGCCACATTTGTTTGAGATGGTCTGGGTATTACTTGTATTTGAGGCTGCTAATCACATTAGTGAGATGTGCGTGCTCTTTCACAAAACATGCCCAGCATGCATTATGGGTAGGTGTGTTACATGTGTACATGGCCTACACCTTATCTATGACATGCACTTTTTATTTCCAATAATAAATGTAGAACACACTCACCAGCATCTGTCTGCACTCTTGACGTCACCCCAGAGGTACCTACATAGAGATGTGACAGTTTGTCAGTGGCCACAACTGTGGCATTGCTACTGTGTGTATGCAATCTTACAGTACAACAACAGTTTACATTTACAGGGCTACAGATTATGCTCCAAATGATCAGTATTGCACAACAACAGGCTCCACGTCTTTGAACGACACACTCCACATCTCACATATGCATTATCTACCAATACAGATAACAGTAGACTACAGATATGCCATGTTACCTGCATGCTCCATGTGTGCTTGCTGGGTGGCTCCAACCTCCATCATGGTGTATGTCTGCTGCTGTTGTTGTTGGGCAGGTGCCACCAGGCTCATGAGCAGCTCCTCCACTCTGGTGAGGGGGGGATGGATGCTAACACCGCCCTCTGTTGCAAGCTGTTCCATATGCACAGCAGCAGCACGCTGACGGACATGTCGGAGAAGATCACTGCAGTGGTGGCGTACCTGCTCATATGTGCAGTTATGCAGGCCTACCTCATTGACCCTGCGGACAAGATCTTGCCACATTGCAGTATGCACCTGCTGGTCCTGGCTGGTTCGTGAAAAGAGTAAATGGTAGTGCTGAATCATAATGGTAGTGATGATATCATTTTCAGCCCTAAAGTAGAGGTTGGGTTCCTGTGGTGGGCCATGATCCCTGGAAGACATAAATACAAAAATATGTTTGAGCAAGTCATATGGCACATTTAACATTATACAGTACGGATATCACTGAACTGCCATATATATATATATATATATATATATATATATATATATATACTTACATACATAATACAATATGTTGTACCTGAGCACAGATTACAATAATTACTCACACACATACATCTACATGTTGGGAGTACATTTTCTGTAGTGTTGTATGATTGTACTGGATGTTATGTTTGTGAATACATAAATTATATGTACATCTGAGATGACTTAGTGGCAAATCATGTATGCTGTAATGTGAATGATTGTGTTTTTTTTCGTAGTAAATGCTTTTCATTTTGTTACTAGCCAAAAGAAAGGGCAGGGGCTACAGATGGAATAAGGCACATTTCAGCAGTTGCAAGTGGGTTTTCAGAAGGGTAAGCACAGCTTATGAAAGTTTAGCAACCTATAAGCTAACCGAGAATGAAACACTGAAACTGCCACTTATCACTGCTCACCCCACAACTGCTTGAAAGTGCCTTGCTCACTCTCTATCCAATGAACCATGTTCTGCACAGCAACAAAATAAAATCATTATATAAGACTATAAAAGAGTACCTGGCACACTGTATGCAATATGATGCACCACCTAGCCACAGCAGATAACATCAAGCTGACGTGTAAAGAAATATATCATCCATCACAATCAGTGTAAGGTCCAGTAAATGTATTAATATTATACCACACAACTTGGTAATGCCAAACCCGTGGCCAAAATATGTGCACAATGAGGAATATAGGTCACATACTGCTGTAGTACACTATGAATGTTGCTAGATACACAGTTATATGTATTACCACACATATGTCAAAGGACATGTTACAGACATACCCACACACATCAGACATAATTACAGGACACAAAGGTATGACAACCCAGATAAGCTTTCAGTGTGTACTATACAGTACTGTGTGTCAGTACTTACACAACCTTAATCTTGAGAAATGTAATCTGTGATGAATACAGGGACCGCACAAAACAGTAGATGCAAGTAATGTGGACATACACCATACTTTGCTGTACAGGCCCAGAGCTTCAGTTAGTACTACAGTACACACAGGATTTGCTTTCATGATTGGTACCAATCAATAAATCCTAGATGTAGTGCTTTAGCCTCCAATGACACACCCTAGTTAAAACCAACAGACTTAATCACACTGTATGAATAGCACTTGTTCTGCCTAGCAACAGAATACACAGCTTTTGCTAGGATAAAAGCAAGGACCCAGAATACCATAAAATAAACAGTTTCCCAGTAAGCTATCCCACAGATACATATTTTTTATATAGGCACATATACAATTCACCTTTCATAGTGAGAATATCAATTATACAAAGGATGTAAGGTGTACAGTAATGTAATAACATTGCACAGTCTTGGGATAAATGCATTGAAGGTGTTCACAGCCCAGGTAGCTTTAGCAGGCCTTACTGGCTTCAACATTGCAAACTGAATGAACCACCCACAGTGTTTAACCACCACATGTCGTATACCAGCACTGTATGCTGTCTTGTTTGTCACACACTAAAACCTACATACAAATATGCGCATACTAACCTTCACCAACATATATATCCCCCCCTTCACAAACAGTTGCAATATGTTCCCTGCTCTATGCACATATACAGATGTGAATATATATGACACATATATATTTCTCCGTATGTGTGTGGCATATACACACAAGGTCCAGACTGTTGTAAGTCCCTGGACCTCACAGCTGAACTGTTGGGCCTTGCTGCAACACAAACAGGTGTCACATATGAACACATACTAACATTAGGGGGGTATATATGGCAGCAGATGCTAGATAAGCATGCTAGACTGCTACAGCACTTGCCAATGCTAAGCTACACTTTAATATGACTATCATGCATGTGTTGTTCTGTCACACCCATGTTTATATAATGTCAGCGCTAATCCCCCCAACAGCCATTGGCCACACTACTGTACAGAACACAGATACCATGGATCAGATCTTTGACATTTAATGCTGAGCTACACATTTCACAGGTATGTCCCACTGCCCACAGGTACACACAGTATTGTCCATAGCAGTAGTTAAGCAGAACATCTGTGCAGAAAGAAGTACTGCTGCCACATATGAATGTTTCACATTATGTAGACTATTTTTCAATAACATCTACTACATGCCAGTAAATACATATGTGCCACATACCTTTCCTTTGTATAATTTGGTAATATTTATTTTTCCTTTTCTTTCTCTCTCTCTCTCTCTCTCTCTCTCTCTCTCTCTCTCTCTCTCTCCTGTCAGTCTCTGCAATAGAGTGATTGAGTTTGTTGGCATAGATTGCAGCCTGCTTTTGTAGGAATTGCACATGAGCATGTGATGGCCTCTGCACCAATTTGTGCCCACCATTTGCTAATTGCATGCAGCTTGCTGTGTAGTAATTGAAGTAATCACTGTCATAGCAACCCAGCACTATAAATTGCTGACTCATGTAGGCGTGGCCCTTTCAGCTTTTCAAGATGGAGATCATCCTTGTTTGGTGTGGACATCATTGTTTAAGACAGAAGGTTGGAATAGTTTTTATATCAGAAGCCAGGTGTGTAGCCAGAGATTTACATCTTGTACCCAGACCTAATGTTGCTGCTTCCAGTACCCACTTGTCAGTGTACAAATGTACTCACCCCTCAAAATGCTACACCAAGATACATGGAAAGATGTGCTTTCTTTTCAACTGTTACAATTAACTGCCATACAAAGCTAGTTATAGAGATGTACTCCTTTGCCACAATAATTATTTGTGAACTGCTATACTGTGAATATTCATTTACACAGTTCTAACCATTTTGTGCTTTTTTTGTGTTGACATTATCATGAGCTGGTCAGAAAAACCGGACTCATTTCGGTACAGTGAGTATGCTTACCTACATCCTTGGTAGACCCTGCACACACAGGTAAATTCTACATTTGGGTAGGGTTGCAGAAGTACAGAGTGCGTAAGTAGTATTGTGTGCATTTTATCTTGCTGGACTTACAGGGTTGCTGTGTACATGTTACTTTATCAAGAAATGTAGTCTGTCTGTGTAATTCCCAAACTGTGGACCTATCCACATGATAGCCAGAGAATAGCCTGTTATTTTTTGTCTGTGCACCACACAGGTCTTTTCACCAATAGAGCAATGGCATTCTTACAGTTGGTTGCTATCAGTACTGGCTACATACATTTGTATTTCAGTGTTTTATTCCTACATAAGGGTATGTTTCCAAAACTCCTTCCAAAGCTATTTGCACAGTGTGTAACAGCAGCAAGGCTAAAATGCCTCTGTGTTTCTGGGTTGGCCAGACCTCTCAACCAATCAGGGACAAATTTGAACAGAATCAGGGAAAAGTCAAGAAAAAATCAGGGACAATCAGGGACACTTTTAAAATATTAGTGCTATTAAGTTGAAACATTTAGAGAATCAGAGCATATGAATTAATACACCTTTTCTGAAGTAAAAGAAGTGTATAACTCTTAATTATTGTCATTATTCATTAAGTGTAATTCACTACCTTTCTGCCCAAAGTCACTAGTTTTAGGAGGGATTCAGAGGGACAGAGCTAAAATTTGAGTCAAAATCAGGGACGTCCCAGAAAATTAGGGACAGTTGAGTGGTATGGGCCCTCTGTCCTAAACAGATATGCCAGTGTTTGTCCTGCTGTGATACTGTGTGGGGTTGTAAGGTGATGGTGTAACATTATTTCCTGCTAGAATGGATACTTCTCTTATCACAGTCATGTAATGTAATCCCACAACAACTGTTGGTCAACATCCACAGAACACGTTGTGTGGTATGGTATTCCTAATTTTCCTTTACATTCACTCATTCTGATGCATGATATAATTATTTAAGCACAAACTTAATGTATATCTACCGTGGCTTAGTGGTACTTCATGTTGTGTAGTGTGTGCAAGGTCCGGGATTCGAGACTTACAGAGGTGATTTATTTTGTTCCTGAGAAGAACAAGGACCCTCACATACAGAGTGACTAGGGCACTTTTAAGCAGTTGTGAGTGGGTTAGCGTGGGTTTGCGCAATGCCTCGCATTGCTTAGCCAAGCACAAACAAGCGCAAACCTGCGCAAACCCGCTCACTACTGTTTTATAGTGCTTACTCCCGCTCACCCCGGCGCTAATTTCTTTGAAAGAAAAGAAAAATGGGGAGGCAGGAAAGTGGTGAAAAAGGGGCACAAAGAGGGAAAGACAGTATGGAAAGTAGCTCGGGATGTGCAAGAAGGTCCATAGCTGCCCATTTCTTCAACAGCAACAGCTGTGCATATGCAATAAATTTGAAAGTAGATATGAACCCTTCAACCCCTGAGAGAGGGGTGAGGACAACAAAGTATGATGTAATGCCAATTAAACAACATTTCATGTGTCCAGTAGACATGTGTGCAAAATGGGCAGCTATGTATGGGGCATAATTTTTTTTTTGGGAACAGATTGCCCATTTTTTATTTCAAGTGAGAGTGGAATATGGGTAGGGGAAGTAGGTATATTTGGGGAGGTAGGTTGGGGAAGCAAACAGACAAGACAAACAAGATGCATACAGGGGCGGTATATGACATGTGGTGGGTGAACACCTTTGACGGGGAGGGATGTTTGAAATTTGCAAGCCCATGAGCCCCCAGATGGAAACAGTGGGACTGAGGTCCCCACCCATGGGCAGTCATCACTGCACCTGTGCTTGGGGCTGTGTAGGAGGGGCAGGCTGACCCATGTGTTGTGACACTCGGGCCTCAAGCTGGCATAGAGGTTCTGCAACAGAACATTCAATCTCTCTACGCACCACAGCACGGACCCTACGAAGAGTGATAGGTGCCTCTCCGCCCACACTTGCACGGGGGAGCCAAGCCTGGGAATGACTCCTCTTTGTGTGAAAGCTCTAACCACTACCCTATCACTATGTTGCTTAATTTGCATATATTTTTCTTGTTACCCTCTTCTGCTGTCTAGGCTGCTGTTACTGTAGCTAAGCAAAGGGCAAACCCGGGCAAACCTGCGCAACTACTCACAGCTATATCGGAAGATAAAAAAAAAATATTTTTATTTTTTATTCTGTTAGTTGTTGAACATATGGGGGAGTGTAGTGTTACATTGTACACATATGAGCGGATTTGCTCATTCAAATGTGAAGTTGTGGCATTTCTTCATTGCAGGGGCATGGATATTTGGACTGCTCGGCAGTCCGACACGCCCCCTAAACCCATCCACGATCCATGTAAGCTTTAGAGTTGAGGCAGTGCGCCCTCATTATATGCATGCCGTGCTGTCATCATACTCTTACACTGGCACTTCCTTGCAAGACTAATCTAATCTTACATGGAAGATTAGTAAATCCGGGGGAGTGTGTTTGATGAACTTACTATAAATATAACTATGTATATAAATATAGATATTGACAGATAAATAGACAGATATAAGAAGTTCTAAATGACTTATTTTAGCAGAATTATTTGCAACTAGTACAGCAAAATCTGCAAAGGATCAGTGCTCTCCCAAGTCATTTCATTGGAAAAATTTGCTTTTTGAAATGTAGTACTCAGGGAGTGTTTAAAAGTATGTGCATGTTAAAATTTATTTTACATTTAAAAGTGCTTGTGAGGTGTTTTACAGCTATATTGGCAAATTTCTTTGCTGATTTGTCCTTAATTTTCAGTGTTCCAAATTTGTACTGGTGTTACAGACTTGCTAAAAATCTGCTTGTTGACAGATAAAAACCCTGAATTTCAAAAGGTGCCTGTTTTTAAAATGGCACTGATTGCTGTTTCTGAAGATGTGCAGTTAAGTTGGTTGATTTCCTAATGAGCCATGTGGCTCCCATCACTATAAATGTAATTTCAGTAATGGTTTCTGTAGGTAGTGCTTTTAGTATTGATAATGTTCCTTTGCATATAATACACTATTCTAATTTAGTTGGATTTCTATTGAAGCTTTTATATATCTCTCATTTTTTTCTACAAGAGGGTCACTGGAAACATTCCTAAAACATGCATGCAGCAGGCTCATCAGAAAGACATCTGTGTCCACATCATTCACCCACCATTTAGTTTTGACAGAAACATTCTAAAACCTTTGCTGTTGGTCAGCCAGCCCTTTCATAATGTATTTTAGCTTGCATAATGAATAGTCTGCATACAAACACTTCAGTGCTCTAGTCTGCAATCAATAGTCCTGCAGTCTGTAACCCTGCTCCACTGACATTCTGCTGGACATCTTTTACTTTGTATCCTGACAGGAAATGAGGTTTATTCCTTCATTGTTCTTTGGTCTGCTCTTGCTCCTCAACTATTTCTTCCATTTATTTCCCTCATATTTATCTAGACTTGTTACCTCCAGTATTTTTTTCTGTGCTGTCTCTCCTCAGTGTCACTGCATGTCTTCATAGAACTCTCCTTTAGTTTCTTTGAGTTTATTTCTCATTTGCCCCCTTCCTTAAGTTTATTTATCCTTTGTTCCAGACACTTTTTAAACCACTTCCAGCTCGAGCCAGTATTTTGTTTTTTTTCTGAGTTGTAGTCCTGCATTATTGGCTTAATTTTTTATGATTGTTGTTGGTGCTTTCTTAGGAGTGGGTAGCTTACACTACTTACACAGAGGCACATTTGCTTGATTCTTGGGTAATTTCCATGCGTTTTCCTTTGACTGCCCCACCTACACTTTCTCTCTGTTGTGCTTTATACCTTACTTACCCTGCTGTCTCATATCATTCCTGTCCTCCCTATCCCTCTTCAGCAGGGTGTAAGGGAGCAGGTTAGGTGAAATAGTACTGGTGCAGTCTAAAATAGGCAAACAACGCAAGATTCCACTCCAAGAGAAATGCACATTCTCAGACTATGCTACCTATGGCTCAAGTACTATACCTAGCTTCCTTTATTTGACAGTACACAAATTCTTCTCACATAGCTAACTTAACCTGATCCATTGCTTTACTCCAAATTATATATCTACCAGGAGGTGACTACTCCAATTTGTTCAGCCTTGCTATGCTCAACTTCACTCTGTTCCCCTATCCCACCCCCAATCCCACTGACCTCCTTTCTCTACATTCACCCTTTTTACAATTTGCCACTATTCAATTACAGACTACATTCCATATTTCTGAACCAATTACTACAATGCTACTAAGCTTCACCCTAGCTAACCTATATATTCTACCAAAATCTACCGTAGCTGATATCACATTATACAATCAGACTTGTACTACTCATTTCTATCCCCACTTAATCCCTACATTACCATTCATTCCCAAACATCCCATCTTCCTTACCATTCACCTCCATTAGGGTACATTTTTAAGTAGCTCCCTTCTATATCACCTCAGTGTATTTCTAGCATTTCCATCGTACTTCTCACCTGTACATTCCTCCACCTGTACATTCTCCCACACAGTTATACTTCTAACGTTCTTACTTTCATCACTCTTAGTGTTATCTTCTCTCCTCACCACTTATCACTCAACTCTCCATTACTTTCCTTCTCACCCTGATAGGCAGCATTACCCTACATGTAATAGACTACCAAGTTATATTAAAGCAAGCACTAGTTTAGATGTTTTAAGAATAGCTTGGACACTTAGTATGGAACTGACTGTTTTAGCATATTGGCAGGCTAAAATGGCATTATTGCCTATGACTGAATTATTTGAATGTCCGTATGTATGCTTGTATATTCCCCTTCCCACTAATCATCCCATTCTCACTCCTGAACTCTTTCCCATTCAACTTACCCACTTCTTAGAACCAGAATATCTACCACTGAAACATTAAAGGTGATAGAATACATCTAGAATGCCCAAACAAAATGAGCATTCTTTACTCTTCTACTCTAACCTCACATAATATGCTAACACAATGTGGGAAACCCTCCCCAATCCAGGTCCAAAAGATTTAGGTACTTCACCTCCATAACACACTTCTACATGCAACCAAAACTTACAAAGTCACACTAGTAACAGCTCCTTAAAACTATTTAACCTTAATATCCAGAACCTCTGCAACAAGATAAATGAACTACATGCTCCCCAGATGTTCTCATTCTGGCAGAAGCTCCAACCATATGTATCCAGTGAAGAATCACGACCTTTTAGTTATGGTATGCTTAGACTTGATTGAAAAAGTAGAATGACAAGTAGTACAGCAGTAATGCATAAAAACAGTCTCTAGTTTAACTTCTACTCAGATAACACCCTTAAATTTAACAGTGCGGAAATACTAATCACCCACCTTCAACTAAACGCAAACAAAGCCATATGTATTGTAGCTTTACATATCCTCCCAAACAATAACCATGCTACACTTGAAAACATTCTGTCCTAGTTATCAAAAACCTCTTATACTGGATGATGTTAATACAGATTTGGCTGTATTACATACCTCTATCAACTATTCCTTCAATCTTTATAATTTTTGTCAACTCATTATTACTCCAACCAGCCACTGCAGACCAACAAGTCTACATCTGCCTTCAATGGGATACTTACTACCATCCCAATAAAATCACTCAAGCAGGCACTATACCTGATTCTCTAAGTAAGCACCACCCCACATTTATCATTAGAAAGTATAGCAAACCAATGAATTCTCATCACTATAAGCTAGTTAAGAACCATAATAAATACAATGCTGATTCATTCTCTCATGTCATGCATCAGGTAAACTGGTACTGCTTAAAACAGCTACCTACAGATGAAGTCACTACCACCTTTAATCAGATATTCTTAAACTTACTAAGAATATATAATTTAGAGAAACATGCAGGAAATCTAAATATGCACCCTGACTATATCACACCTCTAAACAAGTAATGATACTCATGGGAAAAGCTTGGAAAATCTGGCAGGATAACAATACTCTTCCAAAGTGCCAGATCTACTGCTCTCTGCAGAAAAACAAGTAAAAGCCCTTGTAAAAAAGAGCAAAAATAATTAGTATGCAAACATTCAGAACACTTCCCAGAATAATCCAAAAATGTTCTGGTCCACCACCAACAAACTACTTTGTCCTGGTCCCAGTGAATAAACACACATCACACCCAATGATGTTTGATGACTTTTATTAAACTTCCATAACATAGCTTTGATAACCAATATTTATTAATTACAACTGAACATAGTATAGCTGATTTTAATCACAGCATAAACATCCATGTAATGTTGATCAGGACAGCGTGACCTCACTCATCCTGACCCGGTAAGCAGCATCCATACCTCCACTCACATACTTTACTTATGAAGCAGCATCCAACAACTCACTTCATATACCATTTTCTGAATTACACATCAAAACAAATAAGCAGCATCCTTACCTCCACTTGCTTATATTTACCACTTAAAGATCCGACACCAGAGGGGGAACAGAAGAGGACAAGCCTGTCCCTGTTCTCCGCCCTACTCAGACTGATGAAATAGCAACAATCCCCACCAATCCACAAAGGGGGAGAGAGGGTGGGTAGCAAGTTCATGCCAAAATGTGATCCCTTACCCAGATACACTTGCCTAAATCCCTTAAGCCCGTCCCCTTACCTCATTTCCTCCCAATCATCCCTCCTTCCTATTTAATCCTTTCATCCCCCCACTCTCTTAACTCCCACTATTAATATATTTATCTACCCCCTTTTTGAAGATGTCCCTGGACAAATTGGTTTGTTACCAAACCTCATTTGTCCCGGTCCCCTTCAATAAAAACACATCACACCGAATGACGTTTGACGACCCTTATTAAACTTCCATAACATAGCTTTGATAACCAATATTTACTTACTTTACTTATGAAGCGGCATCCAACAACTCACTTCATATACCATTTATTGAATTACACATCAAACCAAATAATTCAGGACAGTGTGACCTTACTCATCCTGACCCAGTAAAAAACATCCATACCTCCACTCACTTACTTTACTTATGAAGCAGAGTCCAATAACTCACTTCATATACCATTTATTGAATTACACCTACAACCAAATAAGCAACGTCCTTACCTCCGCTTGCTTATATTTACCACTTAAAGATCAAACACCAAAGGGGGAAGAGAAGAGGGCAAGCCTGTCCCTCTTCTCCACCCACCATCCTGACTAGGCTGTTCCCCATCTCTCCTACCGATATTTTAACAACCTACCGACCGATACAAAGGGAGAGGGGTGGTTCAGCCAAACATCATTCAGTGTGCACATCTTCTCTAAACCCAACTGGATCCCTATCAGCAACCCCAAAAGCCCTGTCATATGAGCACTGAAAGCCGCCACTTGACTAACAGTTAAACCAATGATCTCTTTCCCAATACTAAAATAATAACCATACATTTGCATAACTTCTGTATATCAACTAACTTCTCACTCATTCAACAACCAATATTAACTTTTAATGAGCACCGAGACATTACTTGCCCTAGGACACTTGCCTACCATCATCCTAACAACAGCCCTATATCATAAAGTCCAAAGCAATCCTGCCATCCCTCCCACTATCCCATACCAGCGTAGCACATAATGACCATCCTAGCCTTTGATAACCCTCAAAACACTTTCGGAATGACTAATTACAGCCATAAAATAAATGCCACAAAAACTGTAACCCTATGAACTCTATATCCCAACACCAATCCTTGCAACAAAACCCATCTTGACAATAGTCAAAGTCCATCCATCTTCCCTCTCAACTTACCCCAACCCTTCAAACCAATAATCACTAACCAAATTAATTCACTCAACCTTGTCATTTATGCAACTGAAGTAGTCATAGCTACTTCCTCCTGACCAACTGAACTACCTTACCTTGCTCCTAAGCCTGTCAAATAACTAAATCTTTCCATCAAACTGCCTCCTACTGACCACTGTAACCCACACCTAAGTAAGGTAACCTCACCCTACCATATGTTTGACTTATAAAGAGATGTCCCAAACTCATGCAGCGAACCTTTAACCTTAATGCAACGTGATACACCTCCGCAAGCAAACACAACCCATCCCACAGCCACTTTACACAACAGAAGGGAACCCTAATCTCCGACACCCTCTAAACCTACTCAAGTTAAATTGAAACTACAAATACTCAGAATCCCCAATTGTCCCTCCATCCTATCATCCACCAAACCAGAAACCCCCCCAAATTATGCCCCCCCAAACCCAACACCTCCTATAAAATGTTTAAACCAAATGCAAATCCCCATGAGCAACCCTATCCATCTGCCCAAGTGCCATCCCAGTGAATTAACCCAAAGACAACCCAGTGGTAAACTACACCAACTTATTAACCCCTTGTAGTACCAATGCACATACCCATAAACAATCCAATACATCTACCAAGAGCTCAACATCCTTATTCCACTGCTTACCCTTAGATTCCCCTTTAAAGCTTTCCTATCAATGTGTCACCTCTGCATCCCATAACAAACACTAACTTGGCCCCAAACACTCGCCTGCCTGCAATGCTCCCACAAACTCTACTTATCCTTAAGTCACGCCGGAACATATAAAATGAATATCCTACCCATTCCTACACCACCGTAACTTCACAAGCACTACCTTCCTTGTAAGAAATGAATAGTCCTACCTTTTGACCCCCACACTCCTTGATTCAATAAATAAAATCAAAATCCTTTAGAAAAAAACGATCTATTACCCATGTAACAAATTCAGGCTGCTGCAGTCTCAATGACCCAACATGCCTTTCTCACACACTGCAAACTTACCAAAATGAGTAGGAAAAATTACATCAATACCTGCGACCCCATTCCCTGAATCTCCAGCAATCAAACTCCCTTGTAGCAACCTCCATCACCTAATGAGACCACATCCTTCAGGCCACCAGCTGATACAACCTCTGCACTGATCATCTGTGACTGCATTGCGTAGCACTATGACAGCTAAAACACCCAACATAACACCACCATCTGCAAAGAAATAGAAAGATGTAAATCATCTGAAATACAAACACATTTGAAGGCAACCTGCCCCCCCCCCCCACACCCAATGCTGTCAATCCACCTTCCCTTGCCACGACCAGGACCCTACTACTACTTGACCCAAAATGTTGTAAGACTGAATATCACTTTGTCCAACTGCAAGGCCTTGTGTGCAGACCAGCTGCAGTATGAAGATATAGGAACAAGTAACGTGTGATCATTTCATGCACTCTCAACCTCCAACAGTAAAACTATGGCCCTCAGCCACAAAATGCACCCATGGAAATTAATGTTTTTTAAAAATCTTAATACTCACTTCCTCCCCCACTCAGTAGCAATATTGTGATCACTTTGTAAAATATGAGTCCTGTGAGTTGCAATGAACAGTAATAATGACTTGAGAACACTTTAGCAAGAAGTGCAGTACCATCAAAAAGGTGCATATTACAATAAACACTTTCGTGGGCCATTTCCCTCATGTGCGCGGAAACCTGCACTTTGTGTTTGTTAAGGCAAGCACTTTAATCAGTATGCCAACCCCCAATAGATGCTTAATCAAGAAATCTGGACAACCCCATAACTATTGGGGAAATAAAGGCCCACAATTAATAAAACCATTCAATGCCACCCATACAAACCCAGCAAGGTGATTCAGCAACAGGCTGTTCCCAAGCATGAATTACCTTAAAGTTATAATCCCCAGGACTCTCAAGCCCATCACTGTTCTTTGACCTCTGCCCTCAAAACCTGCCAATAACTAGCCTGAAATCCCAAGTTAGAAAGAACATGATATGGTCATTTTGTGAAATCTAAATGTATTATACAGTAACACACATATTTTAACAAATATATAAACATGTGTAAACTGACAGAAAGGAAAACATAGTGGTACAGTCTGAATGACTAGTAGTACACATTCAGATTCAGCCTGCTTGCTTTGCCATTCATGGTCAATTAAGATATAACAAGAACCCCTTTCAAAAGTTCTACTTAATATATACCTACCTCATTTAATGTCACAACACTCTCCGATCCTCCCTTTGATTATCTGCCTTCTTAGGACATGACTTTACTTTCACAGGCATACCTTCTTTGGGGGTGACTTGCAGTCCGTGAAACACACTCTCACAACCGTTCCTCAACAGAAACAAAAAATATGAGCAATTGAGAGGTATGCCACAACCCCAAGTTTGCCACAAAGACAATAGTAACTAGTCCCCGCACCATACCACTTCACCTCCTAGAGCAAGAAATCTGGACAAGCCATACACAAAAGTAAGACAAATGGCCCAAACAGCCACAGTAACAAGAAAGTGCGCCAACCCTCACTCCACCCATGAACCCTAGTGACTCCGATGCATCCTCCTGCACAAAAAAAAAAAAAAAAAAAGTGCCATTTGTGGGGAGCCCTCCAAGTCGGGGAATGCTCCAAGCAGCAAACCACCCAGCCACTGTCCTGAAAATGTCCATTACAGACATCTATTAATATACCTCTTTGTCCATGATAAAGTACACTTAACCTCAGTCTCAACCATATAAACTGAAATTGCTGAACTATCATTTCAGGAATAAATATGAAACCTTTATAATGCTCTCTGAAGAGTACAATTTAGACTTAAACCAATTATATTGTTTCTGTTTCTAAACCCTGGATATACTGACATAATTAAAAAGTTCTTAAATCCATACAGATATTATTAGCAGAATTCCAGAACTGCTGCTGTTACATTTAATAAATAGTAGTCCTGTTGCAGCTGATAACAGCCTCCTTCCTGTCTGCCCTTGTAACTTATCAATAAATGCAACAACCAAACAGCACTACATCGAAACTCCAGTCTGTCAAGGCCATAACTGCACATGCACCCAGCGGGCATTACTAGTGGGTACTTCGCAGCCTGTGAAGTGCCAGCCCTGCCCTTCTAGCCCACATCCTCTCCTTAATTGAAGGACAGAACAGACCTAGAAAAAGTGACCATGAGATGCCCTGATCATCTTAAACAAAACCAGCAACAGCAAACATTGAAACCATGTCAGTAGAGAGAGAAAAAAACAAAACACAACAGACTTCTTCCCCTCACTTTGCTCACAATTCACACACCATGCCAGATTTATCAGCTGTCACTCTTATTTGCAGCCTGACCAGAAAGCAAAACATATTTTGTGAAAACACAAGATGAAAATTTCTGGAAAACTTCTTGGTATATGCTCTATTTGTATTCAAGTAAAAAATATATATATATTCTGACCATTGCTGTTAAAAAAAATCAACCTTTCTTACTCAAAGTGTAGAGAACTACTGCATCTGTCACTTAGACCAACCAATTAAATTACTGAGGATAAATCTGCTTACAATAAAGTTATAACATGAATTTTCTAGTATTCATATACTAACAATTTAATTTTAAATATGTCAGTATTTTTCTGTGTCATATGAGCCAGAAAATCATTCAGATATTCAGCACAAACTATAAAACAGACTGATTTTGCTCTTTGGTTACTGTTAAGCAAGCTGAAAGTACTGGCAGCAAATTATGGCGCTCATCAGCCTGCTAGTCGTACCACGAGCATGCACGACCAAAACTTCTGCAAAGCTTCATACTTTCTGTGAAAGTCATGGACAATCTGTAAAATCAGGGAATCAGGGATGTTTGCCAAGTATGCAAAACACTGAAAAGGTAATTTTATTAAAATCATTCCCATTTACCAGTAATTGTGTAATAATATCACTTTTACTTAACACTGCTAAGCGCAGACTTTTGATGTGGAAAATGTTAATTGGGAAAACTAACCTGAAAAAGTTGAAAACACGCCTGTGGTAACTCTTTCAAGCCTCCCCTGACAATGTGCCCACCGAAACCAAACTGAACACTGATGTCCAAGAATCCCAGCTCCCCAGCGGAAAACGACATCACACAGTGGCCAATAGCCACATTCACAGACAGCACAGAAAACTGATAATTCCCGATAAGAATGGGCCACCCAAGTTGAACTAACCACAGCATGATCACCTGGGGTCCAAGTGATCAGCAGCCGCAATCAACCAGAAATACACCCACATGTGTTTACAGAGACAAACTACTGGGAAAGCTAAAATCATAGCCACTAAACCAGCTAACTTCACACTGTTAGACAACCAGCAAACACAACACACAAGAATCGAACAGGAGAACAAATAAAATATAGTCTTGCTGTTATAACAGCAGGACTTCCTTGATATCTATGCTAGCAACTTACTACCCAGAAAATGAAGACAGTGTGAAGCAGCATGCACCTTCCAATGTGAAACTATTCCATAAGCCTGACCACTGTCCTCAATTACTACATGCGATTTGTCACCCTCTTTACAGCCATCACAGAGGAACAGAATCAAAGTTTTCACCTGTAACATCTGTAAATCAAGGACATCTGTAACAATCCTGGAAAACCAAATGGTATGCCCTGCGGACGATCACCTAGCAAAACAGTCATTCCCAGCCTGCAAGAAAGCCAAGATTTATGAATTGAGCCAAAATTATGAAGCAGACTTCTGCCCCCCCCCCCTTTTTTTGGAATCAGTACAGTTGAGATGTAGCCAAGAGGTATGCTGATGCAATAAATAATGCCTGCCATAATGAGCGTTAACGCTGCACAAAGTACGAGCAACTGCTATTATCCTTCATGCAACTCACAACCAGTGGAAAACACCCACTTCAGGAAATGTGCGCCAATTCATTTATTGTTTTTTGAAGACGCACAAAACCCTGATTTCATATGGACTTAACCTCTAATTAGCTCATTAACTACTCAAAGTCTGCTGTAGTTTCACTACCGGGACCTGACAGAACATCATAACCCCCTCCCATCGGCAAGTCTCCAGCCAAAACCTCCCCACGCAGGAATGCAGCAACAAACACAGTAAAATAAAACAAAAAACACAAAAAAAAAAAAAAAAAAAAAAAAAAGAAAACAGCTCACCCTAAACCCTTGCTAGCAAGCATTACCCACCTCTTACATAGCCAGTCATTCCAAGGTCTACCTGATCACACCAGTACCCAAGGTTGTCTTGAACGTAGAACCTGCAATATAGTAAGTTCATGCCAAAATGTGCACCCTTACCCAGCTACACTTGGCTAAACCCCTTAAGCCCCTTCCCCCCATTACCTCATTTCCTCCCAATCATCCTTCCTTCCCATTTAAACCTTTCACCCCAACCCTCTTAACTCCCACTAAAATATTTAACTACTCCCTTCTGAAGATGTCCCTGGACAAATTGGTTTCTTACCAAACCTCATTCACCCTGGCAGAAAAACCCAGCCTTGTTCTATGTGAAATGATACTGATAGAGCTATAGCAAACACATTTTTAATTCTTACTTCTTCAACACAGCAACCACAGAAAGTAGATCCACATGTTCTCCACCATGCTATGATCAGCCTGAAAATCCACCTCAGAGCACCACCTTCAAACTAAAACCATTCCTATTACATCCATCTAAATCTCCTTACACTTGAAGTCAACTACTTTAGCAACTGATAGGCTGCCAACAGAGTACATCAAAGCAGCAGCTGAGGCCTTAGTATTTCTAGCATCCATCCTCATAATAAGTTCATTAATGAGTCATATGCTCCTCAAATATGGGAGCAGTTAGATATAGTACCCCCCTACATAAAGGAGGAAACTCTACTGAACTAAGTAACCACTGACCTGTAGCTGTGCATCATTCTCTCTCAAAAATCTTGGAGCACTGCATGCACATTACACATTCAAATTCTACCCTCCTAATGACCAAAGCAGTACAACATTGGAACCTATTACATTGCTACTACTTTGGAACAGTCAAATACTGAAAACTGCTTTTCACCTTCACTGACTGATTTGTAGTCTAACATTTTGACTCATTGTACGGTGTGTCTATTATGTAAGATATGTTTATTTTTATATGTATGTCTGTATGCAACTACAAAATATTTCCCGACACATCTTCTGCCTAATTATCATGCTAGCTTAACTATGATATATATCTTGGGTTAGAATAACTCCCCAGTACTAACTTGCAATGGTCTCAAGGAAATTAACTACCTTTTGCCTTTTATTTCAATGTACAATAACTGTATAGCATACATGTATCTTAGTGTATATTTCTAAATAACTGTGTGCATTGTTATTTGTGCTTTTGACTATATAAGCATGTGACTATAAGTTGTTTATCTAACTTACTGTATATTTTTCTTTTATTACTTGTTTCCCTTGTAAATTGTAACTTCTGTACAATTTTGTCTTTGGAGCTTTTCTCCCTGGGCCTCCACTGAAAATGGGCTCTTCATGGCCCAGTGGATTTTCCCAGTCATCAAATTGAAATAAATAATAAATTATATATACATATATATATATATATATATATATATATATATATATATATATATATATATGTTTCTTTGATTGGAGCTTGTATTGCAGGGCCCAGTCAGACAATCCAGGTAAACAAATGTAGTATAGATTGATAGCTCTATCTATATATTTATATATAAGTAGACATATATAGATAAATATGCAGTAGATGCAGATGTTTATGTATATCTAGATAAAAATGGGTGGAGCAGTGGTGCAGCGGTTAACATTGTTGCCTCACAGCAAGAGTTCTCCGGTTCGATTCTTAGCTGGGGTGCCTTCTGTGTGGAGTTTGCATGTCCTCTCTGCGTTCACGTGGGTTTTCTCCCACATTCTAAAGACATGCATCTGGAGCATTTCTCCCCAGGCCTCCACTGAAAACAGGCTCTGTGGAACCTAGTTGGACTTACCCGGTCAATAAATGTGTGTGTTTGTATGTTTATGTATATATAAATATGTATATATTTTTTGTAATAAAGGGATATATATAACAACTAATTTTACTTGAAATGGGCAAAGGAGAGATCATGGGTGGTAAGTAAGCAAAGCAGGACTTGTAAGTATAGCTTTTGCAAGGCTTGAACAGTTGTACATCATAAACTATATATTACTGGATAAAGCTACAAGACGTATTACAGTGATAGTCATTAGAGCTGTATTATATACTGTGCAGTATAAGTTACTGCACATCATGCCTGTGAGTCATTTATGTAGACAGAAAACAGAGAAGGTTATAGTAGGGAATTCTAGACATTGTGCCCTCTCATGAAAAAAGAAGATTATAGTGCATCATATACCACTTTGTGAAGTAAGGAGGATTTAATATATTTTCATTTTTATTTTGGAAAAGGTTTGTTTGCTTGACTGGGAGGGGTGTACAATGAATTGGTTTTAGATACATGTTCAGTTGCGTTTGGCTTCCAACATAGCCCCTTGCTTGAAAGAACATAGAAGTATTAAATAAGAAATCAAAGCAAGGAGAATACGATGTGATCTAACTCAGTAAAGCATTAGTGTATCCTCCCTGTTAGAGATTCAGTTTTACAAAACATTGTTATGCATTAAGGGATAATTATGTTTCATTATGCAAATTTGTTGAAGTATTTTTTGGTGAACTTGAATTATATGTCTCTATAACTCAATTAATTAACAGCATCCTAACTCAGCTAATGGACAAAAGCACACTTTTTGTTTGTTTATTTATTTATTGATTACTTTTTCATAAAGTAATTGAGTGTGGTTATAGTTTTCTTTGCCTGTTGTATGTAAGTGATATATATATATATATATATATATATATATATATATATATATATATATATATATATATATATATATATAGCTATATCTATATATATATATATCTATAATCTATAATCTAGATATATATATATATATATCTATATATAGATATATAGATATATAGATATCTATATATATATATTTATATTTATGTGTGTATATGTTTATGTGTGTGTGTGTGTGTGTGTGTGTGTGTGTGTGTGTGTGCGCCCACGCGCCTGTGTATGTATGTATGTGTATTTGTACATTGTTGTAAACACACATATTTGTTTTACACACTCCATTCCCATCAACTCTGTGATATGCAATATATATTCGCTAAGTCAGTTAAGTACTGGATCAGTAAAATCAATCAGCGCATCTACCTCAGGAAATACGTGCATTTTTTTAAATGAATAACTGCTGTCACAACTGCTTGCAGAACTTTCTGTATATGACCCTTCATATCAACTCAAGTTTTGTGTGCTGAAAGCAAAGCTCATTGTCTGTGGAATTCCAAAACAATTTTCCTTTGGGAAAGCACTCTACTCCAGGCAGATATGTAATGCCTAAGTCTGTAAGATATAGCCCTAGCAGTCTTGCTTAGGTTAATGATGAGTAGTGGTGTGCTGTACCTGATTTCAAAACATAAACCAGGCCTGCAATACCACCACACTTAGAAGTTTTACACTAGTAATAAATGCCATTGTAAAAACCTGAAGAAACAAAGTAACCAATTAAAGTTAATGGGCTGTTTCAGAATGTCACTAGTTCCATCTGTAAGAGAGAATTTGATGTGCAGGTAGTACATGGTGGTAAACCCAAGTGCCTACAGTACTAGGTCTCACATACAGGTGCTACTGTTCTACAAGCTGTGGGAAAATGCTGGCTTGGCTGTCAAGGACTGCACACTTGCATGATCAGGTGTTTTTAGTGCTATCTCTATTTTCCAGTTGAAATGCCCAAAAACACTGACTGCCCTTACATGGCACAGCTGCTCGGCATGCCCTTCTCATTGTTTAGATGGTGTGAATGCATGCACAATAAGCTTGTTACCTCTCATGCAAGTATTCTTAAATTTGTCATACAGGTGGTACTGCAGTGCCTTACAGCTTTATGGAATTACATCCCCACCTGTGTACCAGCATTGTTACTGCAGTCAGTAAAGGTAAGACTGTGTAGATGGAAGGTTTCATCTGAACTCAGTGGATGAGTGGCTGTCCTGCCAGTGGCCAGACTAGGCAAGGAAATGGTATGAGCATCATTAACATAGAGTGCTTCTGAATATTATATTTCCTTTTTAGCATGCTGTGCACCCCTGGTATGATGATATTTGGAATTGTGGTAATGTGACTGCATGGCATAGAGTCTCCATCTATTATGCTACCCTATGTCTGTCAGAATCTGCCCCGTCAGTAGTAATGTATAACACATACAATATATAACATGTGCAACACAAAGACACTATAAAAAAGAGGTACAAAAATACAAAGTATAATAACAAAACATAATGGCAAATGAAAATGGATGAATAATTAATTTATGATTGCACACATTCCAAAGCCTTATGAAACAAATGGATTTTAGGGACCCTTAAATTAAGCCCACAGACAATATCTTCCAAAATTGATGTGGGACCCTGAAAAGCCAATATATGGTGACCAAACATTTCTAGATAGACTCTAGGAACTGCTAACATTATTTCACCAAATGAAAATTACTGAAAAATAATGTATGATTATGCATAATCAAAAGCCTCAGCCAAAAGTGGAGTGGGAAAATGAAAGGCAACTGTATAGAGATCAAGTGTTTCTAACCAGATCCTTGGTATCACTATCAGCATTTAACAGTCAAGTGAAGGACACAGTCTGACCTGTTACATTCAGCACCTTGTAAAGGGAAGTGGGGGTATTATTATGTCTTGCTAAATAAAGATAGAAGTAAAACATATACTCAATCTACTAGAGGAATTGAAGCCACAGGAAATGCTACAGAAATAAGGTAATGGAATTATATTTAGTTGTACAATTTATCAACCTAGCATCAAGTATCTCTACCAAATGAAGCTGCCTGTGGTCCATGTCTGGTTCCTCTAGTTATAGGACATTGCGGTAGTCTTGCTAGGGTAATAACACATGGACAACTGCTGCAAGCCCATCTGGTACTTAAAGGTATTTAATCTGTGTGTGACATTTCTCAGCTGAAAACTGAAAGGTTTTAATTACCATTAATAGTTGATCCAAGAGTGTCACAAGGTTGTGAAGTATCATTCCTAGATTTTATCCCTTTGACACCAATTAGTTCTGCTTTAAACAATATTAACCTAGTTTTTACCTAGGCGCGGGTTTCCTTAGCGCCATCTTCTACTCTCTCTCTCCCCCTCCTACGAGCGGTCCAAAGGTGTCTCCCAGCCAGCCACAGGTTATTTAATGCTACCCGTGCTTCCCTGCATCTATTCCTGGCCCTAACTGCCTGGAATTCCACCTCCTGCCAAACTTCTGTGGACTGTGTCCTCTCCTAGTGGACTTAATCAAAGTTATTTAACGCTACCCGTGCTTCCCTGCATCTATTCCTGGCCCTAACTGCCTGGAATTCCACCTCCTGCCAAACTTCTGTGGACTGTGTCCTCTCCTAGTGGACTTAATCAAAGTTATTTAATGCTACCCGTGCTTCCCTGCATCTATTCCTGGCCCTAACTGCCTGGAATTCCACCTCCTGCCAAACTTCTGTGGAATGTGTCCTCTCCTAGTGGACTTAATCAAAGTTATTTAACGCTACCTGTGCTTCCCTGCATCTATTCCTGGCCCTAACTGCCTGGAATTCCACCTCCTGCCAAACTTCTGTGGACTGTGTCTTCTCCTAGTGGACTTAATCAAAGTTATTTAACGCTACCCGTGCTTCCCTGCATATATTCCTGGCCCTAACTGCCTGGAATTCCACCTCCTGCCAAACTTCTGTGGACTGTGTCCTCTCCTAGTGAACTTCATCAAAGTTTGTACTACTCACCTGGAACATTGATTTGCTGCCTGTAATCTCAGGGCTACCCCTGTGCTGGCTGTAGCTTACCTGCTGACTGCCCCCTCTCTACTACCTCATTTCTCCTACTCTAACCTGCTAATCCCTCTGTCCTCCTACCCCCCACTCTGCCCTACTCCTGTCCACTGTTAAGCATCACCCTCACTATCCAGAACACTGCTCCCTATATCCATTCCTCCTTCTATTCTGCTTGTGTCCTCACTAACACAGCTAGAAATCCTAGGCTCCCCCTCTCTCCTTGCCCTACCTTGTTCTCCCTTATGTTTCTATAGTTGTACTGTGCTTCTAACCCCCTGCTACCCCAATCTCTGGCCCACTACCTCTGCTTATAGCTAAATCCCTACACTCTCTTTTCTCACCCTCTCACCTCTTCTCACTGATTGTTTTCTACTGGGTTCTTCCTTGCTGGTGCAGCCCCTCTCCGTTCGCCCTCGCTATGCTCGGGCTCACTTCGCTCTCCTACCCTACCCCCATTCACACCCACCCCAGTACAGTTTCCTTTATACTTAACCATCCCTCCCCTTCCTGCCAAGCCACCCACTACTATTCCACTGCCTGCTTATCTCCACTCCCACATTCCATTCCTAACTTCCTCTCCCCATACCCAGTCCAAACTAACTTCCTTTCCAAACTCCCTCTCTTCACACCCAATCCAAACTACTCATCATGCTTCATCTACTTATATCTGCAACACTACTTACTCTACTCTATATTTCTACCTCCTATCACTACCACCTCACATATCCATTCCTCTGTTCTCCAACTTCTCACTCAATCTACAGCTTTCCTACTCCTTCTTCCTTCACCATTTCTCCAAACCTATTTAACACGTCTACCTCAACTCTATATAAAAGACACATACTACACATTCTCAAACCGTCTAATAAGATTAAACCTAAACCGCCCAAATGCTATCAACCTTTCACATCTATTACTCTTCTCACAAAAGACCTACTCTCCTCTGGAGACATCCACCCAAACCCAGGCCCCTCTACACCTCCCCTCTCCCCATCCCCCACATCTACCTTATCTATCCCCTTCTCAGAAGTCCCTTCCACAAACTTACCAAACACACAACCCCTTTCCTCATAACTCACCTCCATGTAAATACCTAACCTTCTATTCACTAAATATTCAAAGCTTAGCCAATAAAACTACTGAGCTACACTCATGAATTGCTTTCAAAACCCCTCACATCCTATCCCTATCTGAAACATGGCTCAAGCCACATATCTGTAACAGTGAAATTCTTCCTCCTGGATATAACATCTACCGCTCTGACAGACCTTCAAAGAAAGGTGGTGGTGTAGCCATCCTCTACTCCAACACCCTTAACCTATCACCTTACCCCATATCTATTCCCAGCTTCCACCCTGCTGAACTTCTCATCCTAAATATCCATTTGAACGCACACAAAAAACTAGGTGTAGCTTCCATTTATATTCCTCCTGCAAACAATATACCCATACTGGAAAACATCTTATCCTGGTTCACCCTCAACTTACCCTATGAAACACTCATTCTTGTTGACGTCAATATAGACTGAGCAAAACTATCTACGGACTCTCCCTTACATAGCATTCACCTTCATGGTTTCCACCAACTCATTTCCACCCCAACCCGCTTCCACAAAGCCTCAGCCTCCAGCTCTATAATAGACTGGATTCTCACCAACACCCCCCATCACTACCACCAGCCCACAACCCTATCAGACCCACTTAGTGACCATCTCCCTACCTCCATTCTAAGATACAACTCTCACACACTTAAACCCCACCTTTTCAAAGACTGCAGAAAACTATCTACATTTAATCCTTTACAGTTTAACTCTATACTACAAAACATTGACTGGTCCATCCTTAAACAACTTCCTCTAAATGATTCTGTTAACACTTTTAACAACATCTTCCTAAATACTCTAGACTCCCTAGCTCCCTCTAGGAAGATTCGAGTGAAATCCAATCATGCTCCCTGGCTTTCAAAAGAAACTAAGTCCATCATGAAACAAAGAGACAGTTTCTGGAAAGCCTGGAGCAAATCTAAACAAACACCTCTTCTACCCAAATACAAACAACTACGCAATCTTGCTAAAAAACAGGTAATAATAGACAAGAAGTCATTCTATAGCTCAGGGCAGAACAAATATAAATCAAACCCTCGTAAATTCTGGACAACACTCAACAGCATCCTCCACCCTGGTAACCCCTCTAACCCCTCACCCTACCCAAACACAACTCATGAGGAAACAGCTACCCTACTTAACTCACATTTTATCTCCTCCATACAAAATCTCCTACTCTCTCAACCCACCTCTCCCTCAGTACCTGTCCCCTCACCCACCCCCAACACTTCACCCTTTTACTTCAAGCCTGTGCCCATTTCCTACATCAAATTTCTACTGCTCAAACTCAAACCATGCTCCCCCTCCACTGACAAATTACCTCCAACCTTCCTTAAACTCGCAGCTGACTCTATCGCCTACCCAGTAACAATATTAATAAATAGATCTATGCAAGAATCTACTGTTCCTACCCTTTGGAAATCCTTCTACACTATCCCTCTCCACAAAGGAGGTATCTCCACTGACCCTTCAAACTGCCGACCCATTGCCATTCTGTCCCCACTATCTAAGATACTCAAAAAATGCATCCACACTCAACTTATGAATCACCTTCTCAATCAAAACTTACTCACCCCTACCCAACATGGCTTTCGCCCCTATCACAGCACAACTACTGCTCTACTATCCTTCACTCACACCATAGCAGAATCTCTGGACAACAATAAACTTACTTCCTGTCTCTTTCTTGACCTATCCAAAGCCTTTGATACAGTGTCTCATCCACTACTACTATCTAAACTCACTAACTTTCACCTCTCCACCCCCACCCTCAACTGGTTTGCTAGCTATCTGGCTGAATGCAAACAATCAGTTAAATGGCTCTCTTCCCCTTCTCCCTTCTTACCTCTCTCTACTGGTGTGCCACAAGGTTCCATCTTGGGTCCCCTCTTATTCAACATCTTCACCAATGACCTTTTCACCTCATGTCATCAGTCCTCACTTATACAATATGCAGACGACTCCACAATCATTTCTACAGCCAACAACATCTCTGACCTACACTCACTAACCCAAACAGCTCTACTGTCCACTGAACAATGGCTTTCAGAAAACTTACTGATTCTCAGTCCTACTAAAACCAAACTCTTACTTTTCCTACCCCACTCTCTTAATCATCATAAATCCTCCTTTGTCATTAAGTCATGCAATAACACAGCTATCCTACCTGACACCCACACAAAACTCCTTGGAGTCATTATCGACGACGAATTAAAATTCAATCAACACATACAGCAATGTATAAAGAAAACACATCAGAAATTAGGTCTATTATACTGAAACAAAAAATATCTCAGTCCCGAAGCTAGAACAAGCACTCCTCCTCCACTCACTCCTCTATGCTGCTCCAGTTCTCACAAATATCCAAAAAACTACCCTGAATAAACTCCAACAATCCTACCACAAAATAGCCAGATTCATCACCAAATCCCCAAACAACACACACCACTGCATTGCTTTGAAGTCTCTACAATGGCTAGAACTCCCACAACTACTATCAATTTCACATGTTGCACTCTGTGCTCTTTAAACCATCCTACTGTCCATCCTTATCTCTCCTTGCCTCTGTCTACACCCCATCTCGACCCCTCCGCACCTCTAATCAACAATTGCTTGATATTTACTACTTAAATATGTCAGTAGGTAAGCTACTCTACAAACACTCTGTGGCCCAAGCCTGGAACAAACTACCCCTTGACATTCGCTCAGTCTCTCACACCCCACTATTTAAAAGAAAACTAAAGACTCATCTACTCAATTCCGAATTTGCCCCTGCTATGACCCTACATAATTCTCTCCTCCCCCCACATTGGAATCACTCCATCTATCCTTGTTATACTTCTGAACTCTATCCCCACCAGTACAGTTACATAGCAAAAAAAAAAAAAAAGAAAACCTTGTGCTGTCATTTAACTATTGTTAATTTTGTTTTGTTTATTATTTACTACTGTATTGTTTTGTTTGTGTTTTACTACTGAAATGACTAGTTTTATTTCTATTGTTTGCTATACCTGTATACTACTGTAGTGTTTTTTTATTGTACTATCTGGAGCTTTTCTCTTCGGGTCTCCACTGAAAATGGGACAAAATCCCAGTTGGACTAACCCGGTCAACAAATGTCAATAAAATAAATAAATAAATAAATAAATAAAATATTATAATAAGGCTTGGTGAGGTATAGGAGTGAAGTGTCACATGCTCAGTCATTGATCCCATCTTTATGCAGCTGAACTTCAGTCAATTGTCTCAAGTCCACGTGACTATGGACAATTAGCAAGTTTCCATCAATGATAGATCAATCCCTTGCAACAGACATAGATAGATATAAATGAGTATTGTCACCATAACTGTAATACCAGTACTTTGAATGATGTTTCTAAGTAGTAGCATATGCGCTGTGAATAAGAATGGGCAGAAACAGAGCTGTGAGAATTTCACATTCAATCTGTGTGAAGAATACTAACACAAACCACCCTCTTGGACTGATCTGAAAGGTAGGAGACCGACCATCTGAGGACAGAAGATGAGAATCCATAGATGATTTTCAAATACTTTATTAAAGAAGCTATGGTAAACAGTGTCAAATACTGTAGAGATGTCATCAGACCTGTAGTCAGGAACTTGCAAAATGTGCTTAGAGGTGTTTAGTTGCACCCCTCCCCAAGTCCACTCTATGCAACTGCAAGGTGTTGTCAGTCATGTAACATGTCAAGTTATAGATATTTATATGTAGGGGCCAAATTGAGGTTGGGATGCCATTTACAAACTGGCAGTTATTACATTTCTGGAACATTCAGTTAAAAATAAAATTATACTGTCAATTCTTTTCTGAGTAACTAATATAAACATTACAAAACATAAATATATAGTGATTTTTGTGACTTCAGGTATGCTGTGATTTTTTTGACTTTAGGTCAGAAAAAGATATGCATTTAAGTATACAATGCGATTTTATTTCTTTATTTTCTAGCATAAAATAATTAAATAATTTTTCTTCATTAAAATTGAAGATATAGCTGTTCATTTGCCTTTAGAGATAAGTATACAATCCAAAGACATTGTCCCATATCAAGCAATGACAATTTTACAATAGGAACTATTTACCATAGGAAGAATGCAGTTTTACACACGGCACAATGACAGTTTAATTTCCTAATAATTTATGATGCTAAGCAGTCATTCATCATCTTCTTTCTGCTGTTCCCGTTAGGGGTCGCCACAGCGGATCATCTGTTTCCATTTCTTTCTGTCCTCTGCATCTTGCTTTGTCACATCAACCACCTGCATGTCCTCTCTCACCACATCCATAAAACTTATCTTAGGCCTTCCTCTTTTCCTGTTACCTGGTAGCTTCATCCTTAGCATCTTTTTCAGGATATACTCAGCATCCCTCCTCAGCACGTCCAAACCAACGTAATCTTGCCTCTCTGGATTTTATCCAAACCTTCCAACCTGGGCTGGCCCTCTAATATACTTATTCCTAATCCTGTCCACCCTCGTCACACCCATTGCAAATCTTAACATCTTTAACTCTGCCACATCCAGCTCAAACTCTTGCCTTTTTGTCAATGCTACCGTCTCCAACCCATATAACATAGCTGGTATCACTACCCTCTTGTAGACCTTCACTTTCACTCTTACTGGTACTCTTCTGTCACAAATAACTCCTGACACTCTTCTTCACCCACTCCATCCTGCCTGTACTCTCTTCTTCACCTCTCTTCCACACTCACTGATACTCTGAACTATTGATCCCAAGTATTTAAACTCATCCACCTTCGCCACCTCTACTCCTTGCATCCTCACCATTCCTCTATCCTCCCTCTCATTCACACACATATATTCTGTCTTAGTCCTGCTGACCCTCATTCCTCTTCTCTCTAGAGCATATCTCCATCCCTCCAGGGTCTCCTCCACCTGTTCCCTACTCTCACTACAGATCACAAATGTCATCTGCAAACATCGTAGTCCACGGGGACTCCTGTCTGATCTCGTCTGTCAACCTGTTCATCACCATTGCAAATAAGAAAGGGCTCAGAGCTGATCCTTGATGTAACCCCACCTCCAACTTAAACGCATCCATCACTCCCACCACAGACCTCACCACTGTCACACTACCCTCGTACATATCCTGTACCACTCTTACATACTTCTCTGACACTCATGACTTCCTCATACAATACTATAACTCCTCTCTAGGCACCCTGTCATATGCTTTCTCTAAGTCTACAAAAACACAATGCAACTCCTTCTGACCTTCTCTGTACTTCTCCATCAACACTCTCATAGCAAACATCACATCTGTAGTGCTTTTTCCCAGCAGGAAACCATACTGCTGATGACTAATCATCACGTCCCTTCTTAACCTAGCTTCCACTACTCTTTCCATAACTTCATGCTGTGACTGATCAATTTATTCCCTCTGTAGTTACTACAGCTCTGTAGCACATCACCCTTATTCTTGAAAATCGGTACCAAAACACTTTTTCTCCATTCCTCAGGCATCCTCTCACTTTCCAAGATTTCATTAAACAATCTGCTTAAAAACGCCACTGCCATTTCACCTAAACACCTCCATGCTTCCACAGGTATGTCATCTGGACCAACAGCCTTTCCATTCTTCATCCTCTTCATAGCTATCCTTACTTCCTCCTTGCTAATCCATTGTACTTCATGGTTTACTGTCCCTACATCATCCAACCTTCTCTCCCTCTCATTCTCTTCATTTATCAACCCCTCAAAGAACTCTTTCCATCTACTCAACACACTCTCCTCGCTTGTGAGTATGTTTCCCTCATTATCCTTTATCACCTTTACCTGCTGCACATATTTCCTAGCTCGGTCCCTCTGTCTAGCCAATCGGTACAGGTCCTTTTCTCTCTCCTTAGTGTCCAACCTTTCATACAACTCTTCATATGCCTTATCCTTAGCCTTCGCCACCTCTCTCTTTGCCATATACCTCATCCCCTTATACTCCTGTCTACTTTCTTCATCTCTCTGACAATCCCGCTTCTTCTTTACCACCCTCTTTCTCTGTATACTCTCCTGTACTTCCTCATTCCACCACCATGTCTCCTTGTTGTCCTTCCTCTGTCCAGATGTCATACCAAGCACCTTTCTAGCCGTCTCCCTTACTAGCTCTGCTGTAGTTACCCAGCTATTTGGTAACTCTTCCCTGCCACCCAGTGCCTGTCTTAACTCATCCCTGAACTCCACCTCACAATTACCCTTTTTCAATTTCCACCATTTGATCCTTGGAGCTGACCTTACACTCCTCCTCCTCTTCTTGATCACCAACGTCATCCTACAAACCACCGTCCTATGCTGCCTAACTACACTTTCCCAAGTCACCACTTTACAGTCTCCAATCTCCTTCAAACTGGCCCTCCTACATAAGATATAATCCACCTGTGTGCATCTTTCTCCACTCTTGTATGTCACCCTATGCTCATCCCTCTTGTTAAAATACGTATTCACCTCAGTCATGTCCATCCTTTTCGCAAAATCCACTACCATCTGACCTTCTGCATTCCTTTGTTTAACACCATACCTACCCATCACTTCCTCATCCCCTCTGTTCCCTTCACCAACATGCCCATTGAAATCTGGTCCAATCACCACTCTCACACTTGGGTACAGTCATCACCACTTCATCCAACTCACTCCAAAATTTTTCTTTCTCATCCATCGCACACCCAACTTGTGGAGCATATGCACTAACAACATTCATCATTACACCATCAATTTCCAGCTTCATAAACATCACTCTATCCGACACTCTTTTCACCTCTAAAACACTCTCAGCATACTGTTCCTTCAGGATAACTCCTATGCCATTTCTCCTCCCATCCACACCATGATAAAACAATTTGAACCCACCTCCGATACACCTAGCCTTACTCCCCTTCCATCTGGTCTCTTGCACACACAATATACCAACCTTCCTTCTGTCCATCATATCAGCTAGCTCTCTCTCTATACCAGTCATACTGCCAACATTCAAAGTTCCGACCCTCACTACCACAGTCCTAGCCTCTCTCCTCTCTTCCTGCCTTTGACCATGCCTTCCACCTCTTCTCCTCCTTCGGCCAACAGTAGCCCAATTTCCACCAGCACCCTGTTGGCTAACAGTACTGGTGGCGGTCATTGTTAACCCGGGCCTCGACCGATCTGGTATGGAAATATTTACTGGTGTCCACATAAAATATGTGGCAAAGTTTTATGCCGGATGCCCTTCCTGATGCAACCCTCCCCATTTATCCGGCCTTGGGACCGGCACAAAGAAATGCACTGGCTTGCGCATCCCCAGTGGCTGCATATTGGAAGCTCAGCAGCAGTTCTGGGCTAGTCTTAGGATAAATGGAACCCTAGGAAAAGGACTGCATGGCCTCCTTCCTGCTGCCTACTACTGATACTAGTGCTTCTGTTCTCATGGGAGGACACCAAATTAATCATGCCTACCATTGGGTGGACAAGAGCTCATGGTAGAGGCCAGCCAGCTAACAGTGTTTTAACCAGGCTGTTGCAGTCAAGTAAGACAGGTAAACATGTATCAGAATATGCTTGCTTTTCCCTGACCAGGTACCATTATGAGTTTGAAAGTCTCCTATTTGGATGGGGTTCGATGGGATAAGTAGGGGCTTCCACAGATTCAGTATCTGGCCTGCTTCCTAAAGCCTTTGCTTTCTAGGAGTAGAAACTGGCTGATACTGCCCACTGGACTGAAGCAAATGGGCCATATGGGATTCACCCAATCTGTTATGCCTGGTTTCACTCCTGGGTGGCACATTGAGGTAATGGGGACAGAGAGGACAGACATTGGTTAAGTCAAAAGAGGGCTAATAAAATAAATGCAGAAAAGAAAGTCTTAGTGTAGTATAACAGCAGAAAAGATCCAATAGATATAAAATTCAAAAAGTATAGCTAAGATTAATAAGAGAATTGGCTGTATCATTACAGGAAGAGATGCCAAGAACAAAAATATTATATTTTTCCTCTATATATAATTCAGGTCAGCCCTAGCAGAAGGGCAGTGTCCATTTCTGAGGCCCATACAGAGACAATGATGTATACAGCTAACTAAAGTGTACAAATAAGGGATTCTAGTTTAATGAAATGAATAGGGGGCAGAGCGTATGAGTCAAAGCTGCATGACCTAAATTTTTCTTACCTGAGAATAAGCAAAAATGGAAATATATAATATGAGTGTGCACTTTTACATCCTCCCATCTCATTTCAATTTCTTTTTCTGATTTTACACAATTATTTGGGGAAAATGTGTTAAAAATAAAGGTGCTTATACTCATTATTGAAACTCTTCACGATATTTATTAACCTTAAAACCCAGCCTAAGCTTATGGAGCTCACTGAGTAATACATACAAGAATATTGTAGTTCTGATGAACAAATATTAGATTTATAAAATTGCCTTTGCAAACCATAAACTCCAGAATCAAAAAAAGCATGTGGAAAGACTTTATACTTACTAGAAACACAGAAATCAAACACTCATAGATCTCAAGGCTACAGTTGCTTTGAACAAATTAAAGAAATTTTTTTTCTATGTACGTACAGACTTTTAACCAAACTGGAACACTGTACTGGAAGGTCTGCACTATTTATCATGAGTCATATGTGTCTGCACATGTGCGCATGTCTGTGTGTATGTTTATATATATATATATCTATATATATATATATATATATATATATATATATATATATATATATATATATATATATATCTATATCTACTTCAGTAGATTGAACTTTTACTAGTTCAAACCACATATGGACGAGACCATATGTTCGAACTTATAAAAGATTGAACACTGAATTAAAACCACATAAAACCAAAAAACACAAAACTAAATGTCTATATCTATATATCAATATACATCTGTGTGTGTGTGTGTGTGTGTGTGTGTGTGTGTGTGTGTGTGTGTGTGTGTGTGTGTGTGTGGGCGTGTTTTAAGTTTGGCATAATGGTTAAGATGTCTGTCTTACAGGCACAAGGTACAGAGTTTGATTTTCACCTTTGAGGGAAATTGGCTAGACTTAAAATGGCCCACACGGGCAGCTAACCTAGTACTTACTTATTGGCCTCTGGATCTGTAGTTTATAACACCATTCAGTCCACATTCATACCTACTGAGGATGCATTTAACAGAGCAAACAAAGTGACTCAGGACATTGTTGAGAAAGTGTCTGGCATGCTGAAAACAAGATTCAGATGACTGGATACATCCAGGGTGCACTGCAGTACACAATACAAAAGGTTTCACAAATGGACACTTTGTGTGCCATGCTGTACAATAGTGGCCTGCCAACCCTAGATCTTGGTCATTTCCTATAAAAACTCCATATGACTGAAGCGGATCGATCATATGTTTCACAAGATGCTCAGAAGGCCACAAGGGAATTAACAGCCAACAGTGTAAAAGTAAAGGCTTTATACCATAAAATACATACAATAAAATAAAATAAATAAATATGGACACATGGAAGGAAACTCAAACGTACTCTGCAGAAATTACTTGCATATCCTAGTGCCCACATAACTTGTTAAAACTTGTGAATTACTTAGGGATGCACCTGAGGCACCATATTGGAACAATGGGATAAGCAACACTATTTTCCTACAGTAAAATGCAAAACAAATTTTTGTAAACATCAGTCAACCAAGAGATATACATACATGTATTATAAAGTGAATTTTACAAAGACGAATGTCAGTGCCAGTGCTCTCAGCATTACTTTTATGAAGGAAAAAGTATACATGCACAGTACAAGCATGTTTAACATGTACGTATGGAATCATAGATTCCACAGCATTCCTTGATGCATTTGTTAATTTGCAAATTGAATAGGTCAACTGTATAAGTTTAAACAAAGAAAAGTTAGCTCAAATGCCAGTAAAAATGTTCACTGAATGTGATACTTCCATAGAATAGTGGGGACCCAACAGTTCTAAAATTTATTTTATATGCATTTTACACCCAACATAATTTATGAAGTTCAGTAACAGAGAGTGTTTCAGAATCACATTAGCATACACCAGCATATAGGTGCAGACATCAGCAAAAGAAACTTATTTTAATATAAAGCAGAGATGCCAATTTAACTTAGGTTACATTGTATGTCTCTGATGTGTACAGTTAAGCTCCCCTCATAGTGTGCCAATTAAAAAAAAAAATAGCATACAGTCTATTCTGAGTCATTCCGTTTTTAACTATGAACTGATAGTGTTGCATCAGTGAGCATTCATTGAACAATGGCATTGGAGAGATGACTGTGGTACATCCAAGTATCCAAATAGATTGACCAGGAGAAGATGCATCTTCTTTATGTGTATGTTCCACATGAAGAAAGGATGGAAACATGCCTGAGGACCTTCACAATGGCCAACACATCTGGGACACCATCTTCCAGGAACTCCACAGATGAACCATGAATAGATCCAGCACCACTACAAAGATCTTCATTGGAAGACATCCCAGCAGCTATAAGAATGATTTGTTGAGGTCCGATGGATAGCTCCAAAGCCGTAGAGTAAGTAAAAGTATTCCCACCTTAACACCTTAGCACTGTATGCAAAAGCCTGAATTATTACAAATGTTGTAAAAAGTTTATTCCCCTGTGCTACAAATATATGAGCCTTTTTGCTCCAGTTAGAAGTTGTCATGTCGATGCGGTTGCTACTGTAAAATAATATTTCACATTATTAGATCTGTGGTCCTACTCAGCATTGTAGCCCCCACTTTAATGGCTAAATATAGCTGATATAATCAGGAATGCTGACTGTATATTTAATTGTCTGAAATATGTGCATATTGTTTTGTGCAAACATCTGTAAACAGGTACCTGTGTGTATAAAATCAGATCAGATTATAGGCCACATTGCTTGGCCATTTACAATAATTTAAAGACATAACTGTGGTTATCCATTACAGATAATTTATTCTTTGTGAATAAACCACAGTTACTGAAAATATATATTGATAGCAAATACTTGTGCATCACAGACTAACATGCTTGAAACTGATATGAAATTCTTTGTAATCAAATGGTCTGCCTTCTTCAATACCTGTGGCTCAATAGGTAGGGCTCTGGTTCTCTTTGTTGTCCAACTTTACCAGTGTGGGTTCAAGTCTGTATCAGCCTTTCTGTTATTTATCAGAAATTATACTTCAGCGATAAATATGCTGCCATTGTAGTAATGAGGAATTAATCATGCCAGAGTTGAATGTATTTTATTTAAGTGGCAGAGTTATATGCTCAATTTGCTGCACACTTTAGTGATGCAGGTCAATTTTTCAATGGTATGTTGAAGAAAGTACCATAATGCTGTAAATAATGCATGATTTTGTTGCAGTATTTTTTTCAGTGCAGCTTCATTGTTCAGCGTATATGCTTTATAAGTGTAGAATGCTGTGAATGCATTTATTAGGGATTACATTAAGTGAAATTATTATTATTATTATTATTATTATTATTATTATTATTATTATTATATTACTATTATTCATGAAATAACACCCCTACATCACCTTAGTAACACATGTTAACCTAACCTTAACCCTGCCCCTAACAATAACCCTGCACCTTAACTTAAAAAAAAAAATTCCTTAACTTTAACACCATTTTGACAAATTCAGTCTGGGGTTAAGCAGGAGTTTTGGTGAAAAGATAGCAAAGATAAATTGTTTTCATTTTGTAATCTTTTCAAGGTTCAGTGTTAGTGGTTTACTATAATCCCAGCTACTTGTATATTGTAGTGTTTGCACAATCCCCTATGCAATAGTCTTGCCACATTGTTGTACCTTTCAGTACACAGATCCTCAACCATGAGTGTAGCGCAAATGGCAACACAATGTGCAACTGTGTCTAGTTCAATATTACACAACCTGCATTTGTCCGTTTCTTTGACTTTTTCTATAGTCTTTGTAAACCAACATGTCCATAGCGCAGTGTCTTGAGACACCATTATTGGCCTTTTATCTTTTGGTTTAAATTCACTTCTCCTTAACCATTCATGTATCAAATCTGGGTCAACATGTGGCTGTTCTAGGGATTCTCAATACATACCATTGTGGGTTTTCCAGTTTTCTTTCCTTCCATTTTCTTTTGGTCCTGTTCTTTATATTCTTTCTTTTGTTTTTCTCCCTTTCAGCTGTTGCTCGATTTTCATTTACTTCTGGATGAATTTCCCATCCCATTCCTTTCCAAAATACATCTGCTAAACTAAACAAAGATATCATCTTAGGCTTCTTTTTACCATGCTTTAGAAGTTTTACTACACTCGGAACTGAGGATGTCAACAAATATAGTCAATTTCGTCAAGGTCCATATATCCTTCAGAGTGAGGACTATATAATCTTGGCATGTACTGCTTTTTATGTATCATTTAACAAGCATGAAGCTTTTTTCCTGTATTCTTATCCAACCAAGTAAATGCTGTTTGGACAAGTTCAAAAAGAAGGAGCACATTGATTTAAAGCTTGAAATTTATTCCAAGATGTCAGTGCAGTTTTTAAAATGGGCTTTAATCTTCCTTACTAAGATGTTTTCTCGTTTGTTCATTTTTTATTGCCAAGTCTTCATCTATTCCCAAATATCTATGCACTCTCTCCTATTCAAGTTCCTTTATACCACATTCCTGTCCTAGGCTGTTATTCCCTTGCTGTTGCAGCATTTTTACCATAAATTTTGTTGTTTCTCATTAATCAAAACCAAACACCATTCTTATATCATTTTAGAAAGTTTTAACCATTTGGAGTTGTTCTTTTGGATGCTTGTCTGATGTGTTATACAATCTTAAAACATCCACAAAAAATAGATGTTTTCTTTGAACAAGGTTGGTTTCTGGAAGATAAGCTGTAACCGTTAGCCTAGCTTATTAAGTAAACAACTTAATGAGGTAAAGGCAAGACAAATCAGCAGCAGTGGCAAAGGATCACTCTGGAATATCCCCCTTTGAATTTGTTTATCTGTGGGATGGTAATTTGCCCTTTATCATGACTCAATGGTAAAGTGGGTTGTCACTGCTTCATAGTCACTGCAGTGTAATTGAGCAGTGTAAGGTGTATGAGTGTGGGAGGTGTATCGTACACCTCTGTAAACATTCCATAATTCATGAGTGGGGGATGCTGTCAAATACCTGTTTATGTCATACTTAGAATCTTCCCCTTTTTACTGCTCTCTGTCGTGGCTTTATTTAACAGTAGATGATCCTTTGTTCCATGTTATTTTTTCAATGTCTTTTTGTTCCATACATACATACATACATACATCTATATATATATATATATATATATATATATATATATATATATGTGTGTGTGTGTGTGTGTGTGCATGCATGCATGCATACAAATATTTCAAGCATGGGCATTAATGCCCTTCTAGCCTGCCATTATACCAAAAGACTTGTTCCCATAATGTGTCCAGGCTGTTCTTTAAAATATCTAAACTAGTACTTGCTTTAATGTAATTTGGTAGTCTGTTCTATGCATCAGCTACTCTCTCAGAAAACCAATTAGTGCACTTCTCATTCCTATAGAATATTCTACATAGGTTGTCTGATGATTCTCTAGTACTTTTTGATAACCCCAAACTTTCCCAGAGGTAGTTGTCATTAAATGCCCTATATACCTGAATATGATCTCCTGTTAGATATCTATAAGAGACACTGTACAAGTTCAGCTATTTTGTCTTTCATAATAACTTAAATTTTCACATCAATGGATGCCCTTGGTATGTTTCTGCTGCACTCTTTCTAATTTACACATGCTTGTTTTCTTGTAAGGTTTCCATATTGTTATTCCATTCTCAAGTTTGGGCCTAATGTTATTAACGAACAATGACTTCATCATTTCTGATTTCCTAGACTTTAAACATCTTTTTATACAGCCTATAGTTCTATAACTATCATTAACCAATTGGTTGATATGATTAGGAAAACTCAAAGCTGGATCTATCCATATACCCAGGTCCTTAAATGAGTCTACAATTTCAATCACTGTGTGCTGTATTAAATATTCCCCTTTCAATTTATGTCTCCCAAATCTCATATGCTTAGTATTTTGATGTATTCATCAGCATATTAGTCTCCCGTGCCCAAATGGTCAATTTAGTTAAGTTGTTTTTCAGGCATGTCTTATCTATAACACATGTATTCAGTTTACCCAATTTCAGGTCATCCGCATATAGACTGTAGAACACCTCAAATAAAAAAGTTAGGTCTGAAGGATACAATCTAAACAAGTAAGGGCCTAGGACAGAGCCTTGTGGGACACCCTGACTGTAACCAAGAATTTCATTTGTCCAATTGCTGTATGATACTTGCCATGTCCTATTTGTAAGCCATGCAGCTATCCATCTTATCAAGAGTAGATTGATACCTAGTTGTTCTAATTTATTGATCAATGTTTTGTGTATGACCCTCTCAAATGCTGAAGTTAAATCTATATAAATTACATCACAGCACAATTTTTCATTCACAGCTGTTATTATATTGTTATAGAATATCATGGTACAGGTCATAATAGATCTATTTTAAATACATGCATGCTGATATATGGTTTCAAGTCCCAGCCTATCCAGTTCTGACATTATTTTTCCAATACATGAAAGTAGACTTAAGTGTCTATATGACTCTTGATTTGTCCTCCTCCCTTTTCCCTTAAAGATGGGTTTAATAAGCACATGTCTCCAGTCTTGAAGAATTTCGCCATATTTATATGACCTAGTAAAAAAATTGATATAATGATATTCCCCTTTTTTTAATTTCTCCAAATCTTTTAGGTTTCTAATACCATGATGGGAATGGGTCCCATTGCTAAGTCAAGGTATGATTAAAGTTCATGAAATTAGTATTGTTTCAATCTTTGATGTCTCCCAAAAGTGCTCTTCACAGCACCTGCAATGTGCCCAGTAATGATTCCTTCTGCAATTCGTATGGGGTTACATGTATTGGTAACATATCTAAATATGACTGTAGACTCTTTTTCATAAGACCTGTTGCTCCTACTGCTATAGGAACTGTCTGGGTATCTTTCTTCCACATTGCTCTCATTACTGCCTGCAGATCTTGATATTTTACAACTTTGTGCATCTCTGTATGCAAGACACTGAAGTCACTGGGTGTGGTGATTTCAATGATCAATGCTACTTTTGTCTTCTTTTTATGGACCACTATATCTGATTTTTCTAGCATCTGTCTTTTGAACAGTGGGTAATGGGTGATGCCATGTGATGTAAACTTTATCATTTTCTATGATGCTTTGTGGTTCGTGTTTCCAGTGTTTTTCAGCCATTTCAATACCACAATGTTTGCACAATACTCAGTGAAACAGTCTTGACATATTATTATATCTTTCAGTGAACAGTCCTTCTGCCATTAGTATGTCACAACCAGCAACGAGGTGTCCGACTGTTTCCAATTCGGTTTTACAAAACCTACATTTGTCTGTTTCTCCCACATGTTCAATTAACTTTGTAAACCAGGGTGTACATAGCCCACTATCTTGGGCTGCCAATATTTACCTTTCAATCTCTTGGTTTGAATTCACCTCTCCTTAACCATTCCTGTGTTCATTCTGATCAAGATGAGGTTCTTCCAGAAGTTTTTTATACTTGCAACTATATTTATGCATTTTCCACATTTCTTGCCTTCTCATCTGGTCCTTCACCTTATATTCTTTATTTTGCTTTTTGGCACATTCAGTTGCTGCCTGAGTTTTATCTACTTCTGGTTTAATTTCCATTCCTGCTTGATGCCGATATGCTTTTGCTAGATTAAGCAGAGAAGTCATCTTAGATTTATTCTCCTCATGTTTCAAAACTTTCACTACGTTTGGGTCTTGTGAGGTCAGCAGATATGTGTGGAGTCCCACAATTGCAGATTTTTACATGTAATCAATTTCAAGGAGGCCCATCCCTCTTTTGGAACAGGAAATATATAATCTTGGTATCCACTTGTTGTGTCTTTTGGCTTTTCCCGGTTAGGGGTCACCACAGCGGAACTCCGATCTGCTAATGATTGGTAGTAGATTTTTACGTACTGGCTTGCCGGGCCTAATGCACAACCTTCAATAAAGGAACACCCATTCATGCATGTTGCCTGATTTTCATAAATCATTTGGTGAGCATGAAGCATCCTTCTTGTTTTCCTATCTAATCTAGCCAACATGTTTTGAGGCCAGTCAATCACTCCAAAACTGTAAGTTAGGACAGCAAGAACAAACTGGTTTATAGCTTGGATTTCATTCCTAGATGTCAACTCTGTTTTCAGGATGTCTTCTGAAGTATTCTTTACTACATTTTATTTGCATTTGTTTATGTTTTATTGTTGATCCTTCATCAGTTCCCAAATATTTATACACTCCCTCTTGCTCAAGTTCTTTTATATCACATTCTTGTCCCAAACTGATGCTTTCCTGTTGCTGCAGTTTTCCTGATTTAAAGGTTGCTTTTGCACATTTATCAAGACCAAATGACATTCTTATATTAACTGAAAAAAGTTTTTGACAACTTGCAGTTGCACTTTCAGTCCCTCATTTGATGGGCTGTACAGTTTTAAATCATCGACAAAGAGAAGATGAGAAGTCTTTGCACTTTGTTGTTTTCCAGGAGCTAAATTATAGCCATGGCCTAATCTGTTAAGTAGACAGCCTAATGGGTTAAGGGCAGGCAGAATTACAGTGATGGCAGAGTCAACCTGGAATATCCCTTTTTGAATTTTTATCCTTGGGATAATAATTTGTCCTTTATCATGGCTCGATTGCAAAGTGGTCTGCCACTGTTTCATGGTCACTGTAATGTAGTCGATCAGTGTAGGGTGTATCTTATACATTTTTAAGCACTCTTTTATCTATGAATGTGAGATGCTATCAAATGCTTTTTTGTAGTCAATCCATGCCATACTTAGATTCTTCCCCTTTTTATAGTTCTCCACTATGACTTTATTTAACAACAAAAGATCCTTTGTTCCCTATGACTTTCTTTTATTGCCCTTTTGTTCTACTGCCATAATTGAATTTTCTTTTAAATGACTATAAACTCTGTCGGCATCAATTCCCATGTATAGTTTATACGTCATCGGAAGGCAAGTTATTGGTCTATAATTTTTAGGGTAGCTTGCACTCTTAAGTAGGAGCATTGTTTTTCCTGTTAGCCAGGTTGGTGTCTGTTCAGGGTGCACATATAAATAGTTATTACTCATGGCTAAATCTTCATGCAAAGATGTTAATACTTTTAACTAAAAGTTAGGTACTGCATCTGGGCCTGAGGTTTTCCAATTAAAGGCTTTTCTTAACTTTGTTTCCATCTCTCTGGCTGCTACTCCATCCCATTTCATATCCTGTACCTTTAAACTTCTTATTCTTTCTTTTACTTCTTCTTATTCTTTCTTTTACTTCTTCTGTCCATTTAGCATCTTTGTTATGTTCCACAGGATCTTCATAGATACTTCTCCAAAATGTATCTATTTCTTCTTTTTTTTGGCGATCTATCAATTCCTTTTACCTTGTTTCCGAATTCTCTATAAAACTTTTTGGGTCATCAATAAATTGCTTATTTTTTACTTTTTCTTTATGTTTATCTGTGTATTTTCTAAGGTTTTCTACTTTTGCTGAGATTTTTAGTTTGTTATTTGCAATAGGACATGATAGATCCTGGTCTGTTCTAATACCACACATTGCTTTTATCACATCTATCTTTTTTAGTATTTTGGTTGATCTGTTCCCTCTTCTATATTCTTCTAACAGTGATACCTTTTGTTGTAATTGCTGTATAGTTTTCTCTATTCGATACTTCCATGCTGGTGTTCGATTTCTCCCCTTCCTTTCCCCTCACTAACCTGTGCTCTTGAGGCAGAACTTTATCAGTTATCAATTTAGCTGCGCAGTAATATATCCTATTTACTTCTATTATATCGCATGGATCATTATGGACAGTCCTAATTACTGTGTTCATTTGTTTTATCAAACATCTGACTTTTTGGGTTTTATTGACCTTTATGCAGTCTATTTCTTTCATTGATCTTAATATGTCTATGTCTATTAAATCAAGCAATGCTTCTCTTAGCTCATTTTCTTCTAAACTGAGGGCACATTTTTTGCTTTCCATTTCCTGAGGGCGTTCTATAGAAAGTTCTATAGCATCTTCCTGTGACACATTCTCTTCAATTTCATCCTGTGCCATCCTTTGCTCTGTCATATGGGAACTTGGGTCTATATCATATGAGCGAATCACGCAAATTGCGAACGCTCATAATATCAAATGTACTGGACCTCAAACTTCATATTGTGGGGGGCTGTGCCTCCACCACCCCCTGCTAAATATATATTGTAACTCCAAGATCGCACTACACTGAGGAAAGAGCAAATATCCCATTCTTCAGTGTACCGCAATCTCAGAAAGAGCACTTTGAGGTCTTGTACGTTCGATATTATGAGTGTTTGCAATTTGTGTAATTCGCTCATATGATATAGACACTGGGAACTCACTGGCTTTTCACTCCTCAGCAGTGACTGCATTACAGTTTCCACAGTTTCCTGTTTCTTCCCTTGCTGTCCAGCTTCAAGAGAATGTTTATGCTGGTTTCCTGTGGAAGGCTCCAAAATATCTTTAGATGGCACCTGACCAATTGCTTCCTGTTCCACTGGTTTCCCCTTAATTTGGATATCCATTGCTCTAGCCTGTTGTGGTGCTTTCTCAATTAGATTTTCTACACTAAATCCTTCACTTTGCAGGTACTCCAGAACCTGTTTCTATTTCTTTAACTTCTCCATTACTAATCTCCTTTTCTACTTTTCCTCTGTCTTCTTATTTTTTGTATTGGAAAGTTTTCCATGTCCGGATTCCTTTGCCTGTATTTCTCTTCAAATATCTTTGGTGCTGCTCTTTTTTGTATTGTTTAGTTTTACTTTCTCCTTTGCATAAATATTACACCATATTAAATCTCTTTTTCTTTCCCATATTCACATTTCTTCTTCAGTTGTCTGCTGATCTTCTTGCTTCTCCTTACTTTGAGGAGTTGTTCCATCATGCTGTGATATAACCTGTGTTAGACCTTCTAAACCAAATCCTTCACTTTGCAGGCACTCCATAACTTCAACTTCTTTTTTTTTTAACTTCTACTTAATAATCTTTTTTATACATTCTCTTTGTGATATTATTTTTATTGTAAAATTTTCCATTTCTGGATGCCTCTGCCTGTACTTATCTGTGAATATACTTGGGGCTACCTTCTTTATATTGATTAATTTGGCTCTCTCCCTTGCATAAATATTGCACCATATCAAATCTCTCTTTCTTTCCAATGTCCATATTTCTTTTTTATACTTTTCAAAAATCTCTAGGTTTTGTTGTTTATATTTTCGCACTTCCACAAATGCTTATTTTTCCAAACAGATAAAAGTTTATTGATCTATATACTGTTTTTCGCAAATCTGTTGTATTAACAAATACAATTTTTTTTAATTTGAAGCTTATGACAGTTTTTCTTGTTGAAGTATTTTTCTTTCCTCTAATTTCTCTCTTAATCTTTTTGTATATCTTGTGTCTGGAAACTCTGGACTTTTTGTATAAAAGTGACAATACATCATTTTTTTTCTTATGGCTCTTCTTTGGCCTATCAGTTTTTGTGATTTTTGTGCACTATTACTTCCTTTTACAACAGGGGGGGCATCCTCCCCTTGGGCCTGCCAAGGCCCCTTTGTAGGAATGCTTCCATAGTTTGAGGATACTGTGCTGTCATCTTTTCCAGTCCTGGCACCAGTGTGCCTACCAGGATTGGACACTTTTTATTCTGGGTCTTGTGCACCCACCTATCTTTTTTAAATTTTAGCCTACTTCTGTCCATGATATATGCTATATAAATGCAGTCTATATATCAGTGTCATCTTGGTGAGAAAACAGGGTCCACCTTGAGAAGGTACTCACCAAGACTTGAGGATGAATTCAATTTCAGTTTCAGCAGTAATACTCTCCTTTACTTGCTGACTTATCATCTCTCCATTCAGAGTTCTTGCTGAAGTGTTCTCAGGTCATTATAACTAATTCCGTCTCCTCCCTGTGCTTTGTTTGGATCCAGTTTGTGCAGTTCTTTTTCAATATAATCTAATTTGCTTCCAGTATCTGAAGTTATCTTTATGCCACTAGAAGAACTTATCACCCCTTTGTTGAGCCAAACAATTTTGCATAAGATTTTGTAAGTATATCTATAATCTGTTGTGTCTGAGAATACATTTTAGAATCTGCACACAGTTTATCAGTTTATATGGCTTTACTCCTTCCACATCTTATGTGTCTATAAAAATGTTTCCTATTATGCTCAATATCTTTATATAAATTTTCTTCAAATTTTTCTTGATCTTGTCTCACACTATTCTTAATTTGTTTGCCCAGCGTATTTATTTCAGTTTTCAAAGATGTAGTTAGACCTCTCTTCCATTTCTTATATTTTTTTGTCTCTGAACTTAATCAGGTATCTTGTTCTTATGGAAATATTCCCCTAATATTGTATGCCTGGATCCTAATGTTAAACATTTTTTGATTTTTTGCACTCAAGAAATTTCTCTTTCAAGACTTTTCATATTCCATCTGTAATTTTTCCAATGAACACATAACTCTAGCTAGTTTTACATAGTGACTGTTTTGTTTCCATATAATCTGTGATTAATCTTCTGTGCATTGGTTTAGATTTCAGTTTGGCAGAATTAGCCTTTATAACCCCATGATCACTGCACATCAATGGTGGTAAAACTTGACTTGAAGTAACTAGGAACAAAAGCAATGTCTAGTATGTTCCATTCTCTGGTAGGTTTTTTACATTCTGAAGCAATTGTTGTTCCTGAACATACGTTGTAAGCAAATTCCTTACTAATGTTGTAGAATTGATATTATTCCAGTCTGTTTCTGGTAAATTTAAGTCCCCAGCTAATATTATTCTCCCCCCCACCCCTGTGTTTTATGCAAGGTCTTCAGCACTTGACTTTGATGGTCTATACACTCTAACAAGTGTTATATGTTCCAGGGTTGTCTTTATTGTTACTGTTACACAGTCTATGGTATTGGTGTTTCACTGAACATGTAATAATCACAGGTCTCATAACTATCTTTAATCCCCATTATAATTTCTCCCCCAGATTTTTTGTTAGAATGTCTGTTACAGTAAAAACATTTATACCCTTACATAACTGGTTTCCAGTCATTGTTCTTTAACCATATTTTGCAAACAATAACAACATCAATCTTGTGGGAACATAGCACATTTTCCAATTAAAAAAAAATTTATTATTAATGTTCCTAGCATTAACAATCATCAGAAATGCATCAAATGTTGCTGTGAACTGTTAAATTTTTGACCTTGTCAAAATCCTGCCTAGTATTTGTCAAATCGTTGTTGCCTTACAGCAAGAGGTTCTCCCGTTCGATTCTCAGCTTGGGTTGGGAGTGCCTTCTGTGTGGAGTCTGCATGTCCTCCCTGCGGTTGAGTGGGTGTTTGAAAGACATGCGTTGAATGGGCGTGCCTTCGTTGAAGGCTGGGCATCAGGCTGGCAACTCGACACAATAAAAAACAATTGCCAATCATTAGCGGACCGGAATTCTGCTGTGGCGACCCCTAACCGGGAAAAGCGGAAAGACAAACAACATCTGCTGCAAAAATTCTCTTCCCTAATATTGACAAATGCATGCCATCCCGTGTGAACATGTTTGCCCAAAACTAGGCTTGGATGCTCTATACATTTTCCTTTTTTAAAACATTACATATTTTCCATGTAGGTATTTACCCCCAAAAATCTTTTAATTTACGGTTACCTGATTATCCTTTCTATATGTGATTTTTGAAAATACGTCCTAATGCTAGTACAAGCTATACTTTCTAAGAGGGCTGTAAGTTCCCTACTAACAGTTAGAGGGTTCTTGTGGATAAGATCATTTGTACTTCCAAATAAAAGCAGATCCGTACTTCCTTTTAAGGCATTCCAAGGCTTGTCTCACATCTTCTATTTTTGCTCCTGGCAAGCATAACACTATTCGATGTTCATTATCTTCTCTGCAAATGTAAGTATCACTTCCTCTAATAATTGAATCTCCAATTACAAGAATATCTTTTCTGACCAGATCTGAAAAATCATCAAGTTCTAATACATTAATATCTGTTTCATCAATTAAATTATATTGCCATAACGGATTTTTTTTTCTAAATGGCTATAAATTCTGTCTGCAACAACTCCAATATATAATTTACATATTGTTAGAAGGCAAGTTATTGATCTATAGTTCTTAGGAGGGCTTGCACTGTTATAGGTATAGGTATAAATAACCACTAGGCAATCAGTATGCAGGCCATTGCAAGTCTAGCCAAAAAAAAACCCTATTCAGTGGATCCCTCTTACCTTAAGAAGGGCAAGACAACACAGACCAGGGGAGAATTTGAAGATGCCTATCCACTTGTTTATCTTGAAAGTGGCAAGGGTGCTACTCTGCTTGACAAGTAGTGTAAATATGTTCCAAAGATGAAGGATATATAAGGATATGAATCTATCATGCCAACATGTCTTATTAATCTGCTGATGAGGGTCTTGTCCTTTTAACTGAATATTTGAGGTACCATTAGTTCTGACAAGGAATAAGAGATTAAATAAGGTTGGATCTGTCACATTTTTGAGGCCACTAATCTTTTTAGTTATGAATCTCTGAGTTCTCTCAAATTGTGTGATATGTTAGGCAAACATATGCCAAAAGGTACATTATATTACATTCAGTAATGGGTCTGATAGAATGCATGTCAATGGGATTTAAGACTTCTTTGGATCTAGTAGAGATGTCTTTGGTAATTAGATGAGCCAGATGAAGGCTTTCTAAACTACTGCGCAGACATGGTGGTCAAAGGATAAGGAATTATCAACAAGAGTGTCAACATCCCTTTCAACCATGTCTGATTGGAGCGTGCCTTGCCTAAATGGTAAATGCTTACCAAAATGAGCTTTAATTTGAGAGTGTTGTACTTGCACTAGTGGTTGCCATGGTTTAACTTATGAATGAGTAATTGTGAGTGAGGAGAAGATCAAATAACAATACCCAATTTTCAGTCATTTGCAAACTTAGTTAACTATAGGCCAGTAGTGCTGGCCTGAAGGTCTAAGAAATAGATACCAAATAGGAGCGGGCCCAAAATGGAGTCCCGTGGTACACTACTGGTAACATTCTTGCTTTTAGAAGTGGCACCTGCAACTCTAACCACACGGGTTCTGTCAGACAAACAGTTAGCTATCCATTGCATAGTATAAAGATTTATATTCAGATTCAGTAGTCTATCAAGCATGCCCACACAGAGAAGAGTTTCAAAGACCTTGGCCAGGTTTATATATGCTGTATGCACTGCACAACCACTGCCTACTGCCCTGGTTACTTTTTCAAATAAATTAATGAGATTAAAGCAGCAGGACCTTCATTTAACAAAGCTGAATTGATGAGGGGCCAGGGTTAAGAGATTTTTAATGTCCAGATTAATGAGGTCTGAGATAATGTGATCCATAGCTTGATATATGAGGCTAGTGAGACTAATGGGTATATAGTTACCAGGGTCTATAGTTGGGCCACCCTTATGTAATGGTACAATCCTGTTTTTCAGGCTTCAGGGATGTAACCAGTAGAAAGGCTTTGATAAAAGAAGTTAAGCAGGGGTTTTAAAAGAACATATTTGGCACTGATAATCAGGCAAAGTGGTATGTTATCAGGGCCCATGGATAAATTATTCATAGTTTTTCAGATGGCTGAGAGAACTTGTTTTATAATGAGTATGTTCTTTTCCTGTTGATAAGCAGGTTGGTGTCAGTTTGAGATGTGCGTATAAGTAATTTTTACACAGGATTAAATCTTTATGTAATGGTGTTACTGCCTTCAGCCAGAAGTTAGGTACTATAGCTGAACTAGGGTTTTTCCATTTAGGAGCGTTTATTAATTTTGTCTCAGTTTCTCCGGTTGTTACTTCCTCCCATTTTATATAGTCTATATCAGATCTGTTTTATTGTTTCTTTTTTAATTTTATATCCAGTCTGCATTTTTGTTATGTTCAATATGTCTTTATAAATTCTTCTGTAAAATGCAGCTATCCTTTCCTTTTAGCTGGCATTATTATTGCTCTTGCTTTATCTCCAAATTCTCTACGGAAACATTTTGGGTTATCATTGAATTGCTGGTTTTGAACTTCTTTATATTTATCCTCATATTTTCTGGGTTTATTTTGCTTGCACTGATAAATTTAGTTTATTAATGGAAATAGTGTATGGCAATATGTAACACGTAATACTGTGTAACTGCTGTATAGTACCATGACTGTCTCATGCACGCAGGACAAACAGTCTGATAATAGATGCAATGCAGTTTTTCATGTGGAATGCCAATATTGTCAAGGTGTGGTTAATATCTGCAGTACCTCCCACTATGTAGATAACCCTATGCAGACATATTCCTCTGATAGTTTGCATTTTCACCCAACCAAATACACCTGTGATGCTGTGAAAAATTCATGTGGGAGTGCTTTTCTTCTTTTGTGATGTGCATATGTATGTTGGCTCAAAAGCAATACAGGAACACTTGGTACTCATTTTGTACTTAGATTATTGGGTGTGTGAAAGGTTGACTATTTGTATGCAACTGTGCTGTACCCCTGTCTATATGTGCACACCTGTGACTGTTGTGTATTTGATCACACACATGGGTTGTGTTTCCCTAGAGTTTGCATATTCCACATTTAAAGGCATTCTGACATGTTACATAGTACCATTTAACAAGTGCATATAGTGTACATGAGTGTGTCTGTGTGTGGCCCTGTTGACCACTCATGGATTGCAGTTGTACACAGTTGCACAGATCCACTTCTATGGACTTTTGTTGGGGCCTGCATATCCTGCAAAGAAGTGGTTTATGTATGAGGTACACTGTTAAATGTTTGCCTGTGACATTTGCACATGTAGGATCCTCTTTTTGGACATACAACATCTCATTGCTGCTTAACACTTTCATGTGTTTCACATGTCAATATCAAGACCACTTGGTTCAACATAATACAATGTGCTTTGCACATGTCCCTTCTTCACATTATGACGTGATGTTGTACATTCATTTTATTGCTGCCTTTCTTTCACATGTACAAGAAAGATGTGTCAGATTCTTACTGCCATGGCAAATGTTGCAGTGTGTTTGCAAGACATTGGAAGGCATACTCACTGTATGCATCTCAGTACAGTTTACCTGAAGTGGGAGTAGAATCTGGCAAGACACAAGGACCCAGGCAAGAAAACGAAAATGTATTAAATAAAATAAAATAAAATAAAATAGCCAGTGATGGCTTGTAGTATCAGACTGCTGGGCTGCAACCCCCCCCCCCCAACTTTCTCCAAAAGATAAAAAAAAAAGGAAGAAAGTTTAATTATTAAACTTTACAAACTAGTAGCAGTTCGAACTGCAAGCTAGTGTGCAAAGTCAAATGCGATTCTGCGTAGAACTTGGAGCAGCTTGCATGCATGCTTGAGTTCTGCTTTAAAAAAAGAAAAAAAGCCTATCTTTTTGGTCTCCAGACTGTTTTAAAAATAATTTGGATTGGGAAAACTCTAGGCATCAGTGAAGATGCCCAGAAGTCATTGTGGTTTTAACCACAAGAAATAGGAAGCTGACTGACAGAACTGTGGAGTCAGCAGCCTGTTATATACCTGACGCGCCTGCTGATTAGTCCTGTTACTCTTGTATTCTCTTCCTGTGCTTTAGTTGCAAAGGAGAGAGTGAGAGAGTGGACAGACAGCAATTGGGTTAGTGTGTAAGGCAAGTTCTCATTTTTATTTTCCTGGCAGGGTCAGCCAAATGCTAGTGGTCTGTGTGTTTTAGGGGTTGTTGATGAATTGCTTTTTTATCTACTATATCTTGGCAGGGTTAACCAGATACTGAGGAGGCAATATGTTTTTGGGACTGCTGATGATTTTCTTTTTTAATATATATACTGGCAGGGTTAATCAAATTCTAGTGGTCTGTGTGTTTTGGGGACTGTTGATTACATTCTTTTTTTTAACATAATATCCTGGCAGGGTTAACCAGATATAGGGAGGCAATGTGTTTTGGGGACTGTTGATAATTTTCTTTTTTTAACATAATACACTGGCAGGGTCAACCAGATTCTAGTGGTTCGTGTGTTTTGAGGGCTGTTGATGACTTCCTTTTTTTAAATATAATATCCTGACAGGTGTGTTCTGGGGGAACATTTGTGGATGGCATGTGTTTTTTTTTTTAACCTAATATATTTTGCAGGGTTAGTCAAGATACATAGGATTGTTTGTCAATCTTTTGTTGTTGAAAAAAACTCTACTCTTGCATGACTAAAGTGTGTATGGGTGAATTAAAGTAAGATCACGTGCAAGTTCCTGTCTATGTGATGCGAAAAAAATGCAGTAATGTAACCATGGCCTTTTATTTTCATTATTTTAAACCTTGTAGGCTCAAAACAGATTCTCTGGGTAGATAGTTGGGATGGGTCAGTGCCTATGTGCAAATAGAATGACTGCAGTTCTGGCTTGCTTTGCAATAGTAATGTGTATCTGAGTGAAGTAAGATTGACCACAAGCTCTGAACTCTGAGTATTGTTTGTGTGAAAAAAGAATACTTACCTTAATGACACTGTAGTCTTTTTTTTTTTAATTTCACAAGATCAAATCAGATACTATGAGTGGGTAGACAGTGGCAATTATGGCTATGTGTGAAAGAAACAACTGCCCCTAATCTTTACTGCTGTTGTAATTCCAGTGTTGCAAAATTGCAATACTTTTCTGTCTGTACTAAGATGAATGTTCATAGGTTCATAGGTTCATAGGTTGGTACTAGGCTATCAGCCCTAGGGCCTATACAAGCCTAGCCATAACAATTCCCTATCTATTTCTTCCCACACTATTTACTTTCCTGGACCCCTGTCTAGCAGGGCGACTGACGTGATCCCTGGGGTGAATTTCCTTTCTCCCATCCAATCGTCAAGGTTCCTCTTGAAGAGGTCCAAAGAGGCACTCTGCTTGACATGTATGGGCTATCTATTCCAGAGTCTGGGGAGTCTCTGGGTCAGGAACCTATCCCTCCAGCATGTTTTGTTTATTGTGATGACAAGGTTTAGATCCCTGGAGCGTGTAGCTCTGAGAGATTGGGATTTCTTTAAGTGTAGCATGTCGAACAGCTCTGGGTTTGACATGGCCTTGTATGTTAAGCAGAGATCGCCTCTGAGCAGACGATATGCGACAGAGTACAGCTGGAGTTTTTTAAGGCGGTCAGCGTAGGGCATCTGTTTTAGGCCTGTGATTCTTTTAGTGAGGTGTTTCTGAGGCCTTTCCAGTTGTTGCAGATGTCTTGAGAGGTACATACCAAATGGGGCGTTGTATTCTATAATGTTATATTCTATAATATTCTATTATGTAAAATAATTAGCAAGTTTATGAGTAATTCTCAATGTATGTTATTTCATATCTGTTCATGTATATATGGGAATGTTTGTTTAAAAATGTTTGTAATATATTGGAGCTTTTCTCCCTGCACATATGCTGAAAAGTTGTTTTTTAATACTAAGCTAACTGCCCTTGCGAACCATTTTTTTCCGACTAAAGCCAGTTGGAGAAACCCGGATAAACAAGTAAAATAAATAAAATGAAATCTGTATTTGGCTGGCACTCACAAGTCATAACTAATGTTTCTGTCAATAAAATGAAAGCAATGTAAGTATGCAACCCAACTGTTACTACTATTTCTACTTTAATCCTGACAGGGTAAAAAGAAGCTACTTTAGTTAGGTAATGGGGGTGTTTGTAAATGAAATGAGTTGATTGGCCTTGCTGTTTATTGTTGTACTTGTGGCTTTGCAACATACCTCTCAACTGCTTAGTGCAAGAAATCTGGACAAAGCCTGACATAATGGGGGAACAAAGGCCCAAAAATAGGGACAGTTTTTAAATATTGCTCTTAGAAACTTAGAAAGTTGAAAGAATAACAGGGATGGTGTTAACATGTATTTTATGAAGGATTTGAAGTCTGAAAGTCAAATGTATGTCATTATTTAGTGACTTCAATCCTCAGATCATCCCAGTGATTTGTCAGAAAACCACATTTTTTTTGAGGAACATAGCTATAATATGAGGCAAAAATCTGGACATTCTGTGAAAATCTGGACAGTTGAGAGGTATGTTTTGCAAGATTAATGTGTATTTGGGTAAAGTAAGCTGCCATGCAAGCTTGTAACTATTGTTTTTGTGCAACAGAGTAAATTAATGCAACCGTTCCTATTTTCATTTGAATCCCGACAGGGTCAAAGCAGATACTAGGTTGGCAATTGATATGATGGCTGTTTGTGGATGAAATGTTTGGCACTGTAGTTTTGGTGTAATAAATCTGTGACTGGAAAAAAGAGAGTTCCTAGCTGTATTCCTAGTTTTGTTGACTTTAGTAGAGATTTGTTAGTGGACCGTAATACTTGATTATTAGAGAAAGGTTCAATTATATTTTGGAGGACTGTTTTTTTTTTTCTTTTTTTGGCTGGTAAAGTAGTTTTTGAGCAGTTATGAGCTGGTTATAAGTTAATAGATATGGTAGCTCTAACAAGGAAAGTTGTTTCAAGGCTAGACAGTGGTGTGTTTGGTATGGAGAGTCTGTAGCAAATGTTGCTATTTTATTATAACAAGATTCAAGCTTATCTAGGTCTGAATTCTTTAGATTGGTGAACACTGGTGAAGCATAGAGAAGGTTGGAGAGTAGATGAGTTCTTGCAGTGGCTATCCTGGTATTGTTGGTCAGAAATCGCTTATTTCCATAGAGTGCATCTAGTTTTGCATGTGCTTTCTTTATAGTTTGTGATATATGAATGTCAAATTTCAAGCTGTTATCAACCAGGATGTCTAACAGTTTTGAAGAAGATACTAGTGTAATAGCTGTGTCATCAATAGCTTTGATGGAGAAAGATAAGAGAAGGTTATTGGCTGTAGTGGGATGGAAGATCATAAATTTAGTTTTACTAGGATTTGCTAGGTTTGTTAGTTTTACTAGGGTTGACTATGAGTTGAGATTCTGGGAGACAGGATTCAATTGCAGAGAATGATTTCTGGGTTATGTCTTGGAGTTGTTGCACAGAAGGGGCAGCACATATAAGCATGGCATTGTCAGCCTATTGTACTAAGGAGGTATGAGAAGTAACAGTACTGAGATTATTAGTGAATAGAATGAAGAGAAGTGGGCCAAGAATAGAACCCTGGAGTACCCCTAGTGGGGTTGGAAGTAGAGGGGAGAGATCTTTATTCCACTATACAGCTTGTTGGTGTCCTGTTAGGTAGCTTCTGAACCATGAGAATGCAGAGTGATGAAGATTTAGGTTAAAGAGTGCTGTTAGTAGCTTGTGGTGGGAGACAGTGTCAAAAGCTTTTAACAGATCTAGAAAGATGGTTGACACTATTTTGCCTTTGTTCCTGTATAAGCCCCAAAGTGGACCAGGCAGCATCACCAGAAAAACAATCAGATTCTGATGTTTGTTCCAGCTCAGTGCCCTACATCACTTAGATGTTTAAAAAAGACAGGTTTTACTCGGGATTGAATTGTTTTAGTGTAAACCTCTATTAAAGAGAGTAGAAAGCAGTAGATTATGGGAGAGGAAGGAGGGGAGACTACTAAAGGGCCCAAGTAGTGGGCACACCACTATCTTAATCATGCTAACATAATACATTTAACAGAAAACTAATAGCTTAGTTAGGACATACATTGGGCAGGTATTTATAGTTGGTTCCCGAAAATGCAGAGTTTCTATATTCAAGTTAACAATCCAGGCTGCCGCTTCAATGGGAGAGACCACAGTGTAGTAGTAGTACAGGGAACTGGGCAGGTGTTATTTATTTATTTATTTGCCATTAGTAAATATTTGTTACAGACAGGTACCAGTAAGAGTGAGAGGGAAGGCCTACAAGAGGGTAGTGAGACCAGCTATGTTAAATGGGTTGGAGATGGTGGCATTGACAAAAAGGCAAGAGTCAGAGCTGAAGGTGGCAGGGTTAAAGATATTAAGATTTACATTGGGAGTGACTAGGATGGACAGGATTAGGAATCAGTATATTAGAGGGTCAGCTCAGGTTAGACGGTTTGAAGACAAAGTCAAAGAGGCAAGATTGCATTGGTTTGGACATGTGCTGAGGAAGGATGCTGGGTACATTGGGAAAAGGATGCTAAGGATGGAGCTGCCAGGTAAGAGGAAAAGAGGAAGGCCTAAGATAAGGTTGATGGATGTGTTGAGAGAGGACATGCAGGTGGTTGGTATGACAGAGCAAGATGCAGATGACAGGAAGAAATGGAAACAGTTGATATGCTGTGGTGACCCCTAATTGGTTACAGCTGAAAGAAGAAGAAGAAGAAGAAGTAAATATGGTTTACAAGGTTTATATGACACATTCAGTAACTAGTATGCAGTGATATTGAATTGTCTTAGATGAGTATGCTGAGAAGTAGGAGAATGTTGTGTGTGCTTGTGGATGTTCAGCATTGCCTTGTGCAGCTTTGTGGTGCTTACTGGCACTTGGGACTATTTGATAATGTCTTGGTATTTCTATTTAACTGGTATAGACATGTGGTGTTGTGTGTGTGTGTGTGTGTGTGTGTGTGTGTGTGTGTGTGTGTGTGTGTGTGTGTGTGTGCATGTGTGCGTGCGTGTGTGTGTGTGTGTGTGTGTGTGTGTGTGTGTGTGTGTGTGTGTGTGTGTGAGAGTGTGTGTGTGTGTGAGAGTGTGTGTGTGTGTGTGTGTGTGTGTGTGTGTGTGTGTGTGTGTGTGAGATTGGGGTATAGCTCCACTGGAAGGAAGTCTGCAAAAATTTAAATGGGAAGATATTTTGTTTTTTGACCCAAGAAGATATACTTTTGGAATGAAATGCTCACACTGCATAATCATACAAGTAATTACCATCCTAGCATATGGTTGTCAATGATCCAATCAGTGAGCAGCATTGTGAAAGGGGCGTGGCTTGGCCAGCAGTTTAAGGAAGTGCATGGACAGCAATGTGTTGATGTGGTGTGGCTTGTTGGGGGCAGCAGTCTGGGAGCTGTGAGTATAAAATCTGAAAATCCTGCCTACACCCCTGACTGTACATATGTGCATATTAATTTGCTGTAAATAGTGATGCTGTTGTTGAACAGTATTGTGTTGTATATCACATTTGCACAGTAAAGTGCCATACATGCAGTTGAACCCAAAACCCAACATACACTACCATTATAATATAGCAGAAGTCTCTACGCTTTATTATATTCAGCAGTTTATCCATGTCTTCGAATGTGTTTTGGCACATAATTACACATAGATGTGTGGGTTATTGCTTGCATACTTCCCCTTACATATACTATTCATGCCATGTATGCATATTTTGCAATGGTAATTGTGTATACATGTTCTGTACTCTAATAGTTAGCATTCCAACAACCATACTGTTCGTTACACATATGATCCACCATGTAGTGGCATGTGTGCATACATGTGCGATGTGTGACGACACATATTTATTACAGTTGCACATGGAAAATGCTGAGCTACTTCTCAGTAGCAGCATGTTAGGTTTCCATGGTTAGCTGTTAGCTGCATGAACCACAGTAAAAAATACTGTGCAACTGCTGAGCAGTACAATGTCTATGTCATCCACTTAGGACATGCAACCTCATTTGGTTGTATGTTCAGCTATCAAATGGGCCAACCATCGAATGTCTGAACATCAAACAATAAGCATCAAAACTTCACTCACAGAACTTTCATTTCATCAACAGGGTAAGTAAGTACTTGTCCAACACTTCCCTGTCTCACACACGGAAGTGTTTCAAACCCACCAAGGTGGGGGGCTTTGCCCCCCACACCCCTCTGACTATATATACCAACTCTGACACTGCACTACAGTGTAGAAAAGTGGTTAAGGGGTTTGAAACACTTCTGTGTGCAAGTCGGGGAAGTGTTGAGTAGTTACTTACTCTGTCGATGAAATGAAAGTTTGCCGAGTGAACTTTCAATGCTTATTGTTCAATGTTCAGCTGTTTGATGGTTAGCCCATTCAATGGCTGACAATAGACCCACCTCATTTGACATGCTTGCCTATAGTTCTGTATGCATGGTGTCACAAGTGATACATCACAGTACTGCAGCACAGCTTTCATACTGAAGTCGCATAAAGCCTACATCACCATATGTAACGTGTGTATTACATTAACAGATACTACTGTGCATGTTGTGCAAGCAACATTAGCTGTAGCATACCAGAGATAGTAGATATATATACTTGTACATGCAGCAGCTCTGATTGGGGTGCACAAATAGCATGAGTTTTTCTATCATTCATAGTTTCATAGGATGATACTAGGCTATTGGCCCAGAGGCCCTTATAAGCCTAGCCAAGAATTTCACCCATGTTCCCACGAAGTCAGCACCTGTTTCCCCTGTCCAGCAGGGACACAGGTGGGATCCCAGGGCTGTATTTTCAGTTTCCCATCCAGTCATCCAGGTTCCTCTTAAAGAGAGCTAATGAGGTACTCTGCTTGACATGGAGAAGAGGTCTATTACACAGATGGGGGAGTCTTTGGGACACAAATTTATCCCGCCAACAAGCTCTATTAATATCACAGACCAGGATGAGGCCTTGCATGTAGGTTGCATGAGTGGAGTTTGACTTATGGATATGCAGCAACTCCAGCAAGGCTGGGTCCGAGATGGCCTTTTATGCCAGACACAGGTCACCTCTGAACGGTCTGTATGAGACTGAGTAGAGTGACAGGGCTTTTACCCTATTTGTATAGGACAGGTGTTTGAGACTTTCCTGGTCAGAAACCTCTGTGGTCTCTACAGCTGCTGCATGTGCTTGGCAAGGTACATGCCAAAGGAGGAATTGTCCTCGATAATGGGTCTGATAAGGGAGGAGTACAGGGATCTTATGACCTCCTTGTTCCTGGATGAAATACCCTTACTTATAAGGTGGTCCATGTAGAAAGCCTTCAATAAAATGGAGGCAACATGGTGGTCAAAAGTCATGTTGCTATCAACCTGGGTGCCCAAGTCCCTCATGACTGATCGCATGCTTAGTACATTATTATTAATCTGATAATTAGTTGGGACACCATTTTCCCCAAAGAGGATAATGATGCATTTCTTGGCATTCAGTTTGAGGCCATGCTTCTGGCACCAGTCATTAGTCTGGGTAAGGCCCTCTTGGAGAATGTTCACATCACTAGGGGAATTTAAAGCAGTGTGCAGCTTCCAGTCATCTGCAAACCTGGTCACCATAGACCACTGGTTTTGACTTGCACCTCAGAAAAGTATATCCCAAACAGTAGAGGCCCCAAGGCTGATCCTTGGGGTACACTGCTCATTGCAGGTCTACTAGTAGAGGTGGCTTCCCCTATTTTGACTGAGTGGGCTCAGTAGCATTTCATGTGGTTATGCAGTGTTGAACCACAGCTGCATTTTTTGCTGCCCTGGCAGAACACTAATATGTGCTGTCTACTCACACTCTTAAGCATGTGACCCATTGCCATGGCAAAGATTATGGCTTAGTGACAAGATGTCTGTTTCGCATCAAAAGGATTCAAGGTTCAGTCTTATGGTCCATATGTATCTGGATCATTATTAAGTGTCTTGTGTGATATTTGTAGAGTTGACCATAGGTGCCACCACAGGGCATGTGAGCAGTTCCTTATAGCTTTGTTTGTGCTGCAGTATTCTTTTTTGAAAGGCATTGCTCCCAATAACAAGTCATTGGTTATTCTTGATGCCCAATGAGGTGTGTACATAGACAAACACACACACACACACACACACACACACACACAGTCTGTCAAACAGTTGACAATACCACAAAAATAATGTGTACATTGATGCATTGCTTTGCCTTCGTTGGCATGGTGGGCTATGAATAGGCTGCACCCCTCGTGTACGTGTGATTGTTGGTGCCTGGATCTCTGTACAGAATTCAGTACCATTGTCTATGATATTCTGATTGAGTACTTAAGATCTCAGTGCAGTATCTTCACTATGGATTTAAAGTGGTTTAGTTCAAACCTCCCCAACCACACTCAGCAGTTTTCTTCATGCATCTATTACCATAACCATCATGATTGTGAAGTACTGCAGGACTTGACCTCAGCTCCCCATTTGTTCATGGTGTGTGTGTGTGTGTGTGTGTGTGTGTGTGTGTGTGTGTGTGTGTGTGTGTGTGTGTGTGTGTGTGTGTGTGCGCACCATTAGAAGACCATATAAGAAGGAGAAGTCTGACATGACACTGCTTTAGTGACACACCCAGCTCTAGCTCTCCTTCCCTCTGGAAACATGTCAAATATGCATTAACTTGTTGAAGACCTTGAAGCCATTCTTTCTTGGAAAACTTGAGATCAGTTCAAACGAAGCATCTCAGAGACTAGACCCATATCTGTTCATGCTACATTGAGAAAACCCACTTGCTTCTTCATCATAATCACATAATTTGTGGAGGTAATAAATCCAAATTTGTTAATGAGGTGCATAACTAAGAAGTAATCCTGGACTATCTGCAGACAGTTTGAGATCAAGTATCTTTTAACCTGCAGAATATTTTCAAGATTAAACACCTATCACCCCAAACTGATCTCTCAGTAGTCATTGTCACCATGGTCTTTTCCTACCTGAATACTGTCATCATCCTCTTTCAGCTGTTCCCGTTAGGGGTCGCCACAGCAGATCATCTGTTTCCATTTCTTCCTGTCCTCTGCATCTTGCTCTGTCACACCAACCACCTGCATGTCCTCTCTCAGCACATCCACAAACCTTATCTTAGGCCTTCCTCTTTTCCTGTTACCTGGTATCTTCATCCTTAGCATCTTTTTCCCAATATACTCAGCATCCCTCCTCAGCACATGTCCAAACCAATGTAATATTGCCTCTCTAGCTTTGTCTCTAAACCTTCCAACCTGGGCTGACCCTCTAATATACTTATTCCTAATCCTGTCCACTCTCGTCACACCAAGTGCAAATGTTAACATCTTTAACTCTGCCACATCCAGGTCTAACTCTTGCCTTTTTGTCAGTGCCACTGTCTCCAACCCATATAACATAGCTGGTCTCACTGCCCTCTTGTAGACCTTCCCTTTCACTATTACTGGTACTCGTCTGTCACAAATCACTCCTGACACTCTTCTCCACCCACTCCATCCTGCCTGTACTCTCTTCTTCACCTCTCTTCCACACTCACCATTACGCTGAACTATTGATCCCAAGTATTTAAACTCATCCACCTTTGCCACCTCTACTCCTTGCATCCTCACCATTCCTCTATCCTCCCTCTCATTCACACACATATATTCTGTCTTAGTTCTGCTGACCTTCATTCCTCTTCTCTCTAGAGCATATCTCCATCTCTGCAGGGTCTCCTCGACCTGTTCCCTACTTTCACTACAGATCACAATGTCATCTGCAAGCATCATAGTCCACGGGGACTCCTGTCTGATCTCCCCTTATCTTAGACTACATGAAGCCAAGACTAACATTTGAATCAATACAGAACTCCATGGCAAAGTTATCAAACTGATGCTTCTAGATGTAAACATATTTTGCCTGCCTGGATGCCTATTCAGTCTTGTTTCACTTTTAAAGTCACGATGTTAGTGTACTCGTCCATATTTGCCCATAAATGGCTTAAGTTCCATTACTTCCATTACTTGATAGAGCTTGTGGTGCCTTACGGTGCTTTGCTCTCACTCTCTCAGGGATGCTAGTGGTTCCCTAGCTGCATTTAGAGATATAAGGCATCCATTATTTTATGTGTCAAGCAGCACAGCTATGGAATGTAGCATTAGCTTTGAGAGTGCCCTACTCTGAAATGTTTGCACAGATCACTCACATCTCATTCAGGATTCATTTTAGCTTGTTTTTGATGCTGTGTGATAAATAAGGGACTCTACTTGACTCTCTAGTAGTTAACAAAGCGGAGTGAGCATCTCTCCGTTTAACAAACTACTTCCTGTAGTTCAGAGTTTGCTTTCCACTGCCTTCATTTGCCTACTGTGTGACCTCGAGCAAGTCACTTAACCAGTTAGTGCTTTTGTGTAAATCGGTACATGGACTAGGCTTTTTAATGGTCTCCTGGACTGCAAGCCAAATTACTACCTATGAATTCACTTTGACATTTGCTGCTAGTGCCTGATTTTGATTGATCTTATCTTTTATAGGTTCATAGGTTGGTACTGGGCTAGCTGCCCGAAGGCATATATTAGCCCAGCCACATTGTGTGGTATTCACCGCCCCTTTAGCAGTTCCCTAGACCCTTGTACTAGCAGCTACTACCTTTAGCCCCTATCTAGTAGTGCTGTTGGTGTGATTCCCGGTGTGAACTTTCTGTTACCCATCCACTCATCAGGGTTCCTCTTGAAGAGTGATAGTGAGGGGCTCTGTCTTATGTATATCGGGACCCTGTTTCATAGTAAGGGAAGTCTCTGTGAAGGGAATCTATCCCTCCAGCATGTTCTATTCATTGTTGTGTTGAGGTTTATATCCCTAGAGCGTGTAGCTCGAGTAGATTTGGTTTTGCTAAGATGGAGCATGTTCAACAATTCTGGGTTGGACATGTCTCTGTACGTTAGACAGAGATCGCCTCTGAGAAAGCGGTATGCAACAGAGAACAGTCTTAGCTTTTTCAATCGTGCTGCATAGGGCAACTGTTTAAGGCCAGTAATCCTCTTGGTTAGGTACCTTTGTGGTCTCTCCAGCTGCTGGAGATGTCTAGCCAGGTACATTCCAATTGGTGCATTGTACTCAATAATGGGTCAGATGAGGGAAGAGTAGAGGGGTACCATTACATCCTTAGATCTTGATGCGAACCCTTTCATGATGAGATGGGTCACATAGAAGGATTTTCTAACCACTTTGGCAACATGGTTTTCAAAGGAAAGCTGACTATCTACTTGGGTCCCTAGATCCCTTATTTCTTCTTCAGATTTCAGGGGATTACCTCCTATGTTGTAGTTTGCGGGTACTCTGTTTTTTCCAAAGGGGATTACTATGCATTTTTTTTGCATTTAGCTTGAGACCATGGCTTTGACACCATGCATCAGTCTCATTTAGGCCCTTCTGGAGGATCTCCATGTCAGCCGGAGACTCTATTATAGCACCCAGTTTGCAGTCGTCTGCAAACGTAGTCAGCCACAGCCCTTCCGTGCTTGCCTGTACTTCTGAGACGTATATGCCAAACAGGAGACCAAGTTTTTTTTTACCTAAATTTATTTGTTTGTTTTTGTGTTATTTGCTTCTTTAATTTATTAATGGGTTATGTATTTTATTACTCCACTGTGTTTTGTGTTTTGCTATAAAACACCTTAAATAAATCTGAATTTAAAGTTGAATAAATAATGCTTGTGTAATAAATCTCTTCTCCATATTAGCATAAGTGTAATCAGTCACCATGTAGTTTGCAGTTGAGATACTGAACCCTTGTCTGAACCAGTGCTGTTAAGGAGATAGGAATGAACAGATCTACAGGGCTGAAGTCTCATAGAGAAGAGGGAACATGATGGCCTTCTTTAAACTCTAGGGTAGTATGTCTACAGTGAGGGTTTGCTTACTGTGAGCGAGTGGCTTTGCTGCTACATGGCTTGTAAGTCTAACAAAGGTAGTGTGGACTGTACAAAGGAAGGTATTTTCAGAGGTATAATGTTTTGAGCATTTTATACTGATTTATGGTCTATATAATTTCATGCACATTAGGATGCATGAACTCATAAATTCACACATGCCCACAATGCCCTTTTGTATTTGTAGGTATTACAATAAGAAAAAAACATTGTTGATAGGGCATTGTTTAAGTTGATAGGCAATTCCCCGTTCTTTATTAGAGAAAGTTCTCCTTTTTTAGAAAAAAATAAGTCGTGTTACAGTAGGAAAAGAAGAATGGTTAGTGACAGTAGATGTGCAATCCTTATAGATGGTCATCTCTCATGAGATAGGAATTGAGTGGTTTCTCACATGCTGTATAAACATGATGAGTATACAGTTGGAGAAATAAAATGTATTATTCGGAGCATGGAACAAGCATTGCATAATATTTTTTTAGAACAATTTTATAAACAAAAGAAAGGAGTTGCTATGGGTGCTAGGATGACACTCAATTACACCATCTTGGTTATGGCATATTAGGAAATGATTATTTTAAAATAAATTCCTTATTAAATTTAAAGTATGCCGATGATTTATCGATAATATGTTTTTTATTTGGATGGGAGATGGAGATAGTTTGAGTTTACTTACAGACTCCATCAACAAGAGTACCACCTTCTTAAATTTCACATATTACAAGAATATCGATACAATCAGTTTCTTAAGTGTTGACATTTTCAAGAAAGACGACAGTAAGAAGCTTTTCACTGTTATATCGTAAATGAAAATAGTAAGCAATGCTATTTTGCATTGTAATAGTATGCATCACACTTATTAAAAAAAACAACATAGTTAAGGGACAAATTATAAGGATTAAACAAGTTATGTCAGATTTGGAAATGGTTGATGTTTTGTTGCTACATATACACAAACTTTTTTTTATTAAGAGGATAACCTCAAAAATGTTTAAGCCTTGCTGTTAGGTATTTTGATTACATGAGTGACAGTGAGAAAAAGAAAATAGGTGTGGAAAGATATTGGTTTGTGGCTATGCATGTCGTTTCTTTTCATTAGACACCCAATTGATTAAGAACATTGTGAATAATTGGCATATTCTAACTAGGAATGATGAAGTGGCTAGTTGGGAATGAACCTTTGTTTATAAATAAAAAAATGTAGAAATTAAAAAAAATATCTTTCAAGAGGAAACAAATAAAGTTGAATTTTATAGTCAATATCAAAATAAAGTTGGAACTTAAAGTTTTTGAATTGCTCAATTTGTAGATTTATTTCTGAAAGTTCTAGTTTTTATTGTGATGCAACAAAGAAACCCTACAGCATTCCAGGTTATTTTACATATAATGTCATGTTTGTTGTTTATTATGCAAATGTTTTTCTTGTCATTCTTTTTATATTGGGAAGACAAATAGCTTAAAAATAGGATATACAACCATAAATATGCCATTAAAAAGAAATGACAAGAATGCTTTGGCAAAACATTCTATGGAATGCAAACATTTTAAGAAATTCATTTTACAGTAGTCGATTTTGTTCCTAGAAGTTTTAATGGCAATAAAGACAAGGAATAAGAGTTTTAAGAACTTAAATAGCAAATTGTTTTGAATGCTTATGTAAGTCCGAGACATAATGTAATAGTCAATTATGCAGCAGTGTTAAAAAGAGATAGAAATTAACAAAATGTAAATGATTTGGTTACATGTTCTTTGATCATGTTGATGAGGTTAAAGGGATTTGTAAGTAGGAAATTTATTTATTCTGATGCAGACCTAGTTTTAGATTGAAAGTTCTTAATGTTTTGGTTCAATTAATTTTAACAAACTGAGTTGTAGTCACTCCAGCCACTTAGAGTGTTTTAGTTGTTCTATTTTTCTGCTGTTGGTTTCTTTCAACCTTGTAGCCTCTGTTTTTGGATGTTTGCTTGAGTTGACCCTTTCCACATGTCCAAAACTATCTCTATGAAGAAGTGCATTTGCAGATTCTGGGAACTGGTGATCGCTATAATATGGATCCTGTACTCCCTCCTATCTCTTTGTACTTTTTGCTCAAGCTGACTCCTTTACATCCACTAACATGATCTATGGAGAACAACAGAGAGAATTGACTGCTAAATCACTGAATTCCTATTATGTGAATACTATTCGCTGAAAATCCTCACTGAATAAGACCTTGCCTTCAGCTTGAAGGCATGCTTTGCCTACTTGCTAAAAACATTCTGTGTCTTAGGGTGGCTTAAAGTTGATTTCAGTGAGCTATTTTAGTGTAATTGTAATTCAGTGATTTAAAAGTCAATGACTCAATGTGATTTTGATCTGTTTGCTCATATCATAGGATCATAGGAGGTCACTAGGCTATTGACCCTGAGGCCATTATAAGCCTAGCCAAGTGTTTAGCCAAGTCAGCACTTGATGCCCCTCTCCAGCAGAGACACAGGTGGAATCCTAGGGATGTATTTTTTATTTCCCATCCAATTATCCAGGTTGCGCTTAAAAAGGGGTAAAGAGGTACACTGCTTGACGTGGAGAGGGAGTCTATTCCACAGATGGAGTCTCTACGACACAAATCTGTCCTGCCAACAAGTCCTATTGATGTCACAGACCAGGTTGAGGCTGCACATGTGGGTTATATGAGTGGAGCTTGACTTGCAGATATGCAGCAGTCCCATCTAGGTGGGGTCCGAGATCACCTTGTATGCCAGACAGAGATCACTTCTGAGCAGTCTGTATGAAACTGGGTAGAGGGATAGGGCTTTTAGCCTATCTGTGTATGGTAGATTTTTGAGGTCCTGGATTCTCCTGATGAGAACCTCTGTGGTTTCTCCAGCTGCTGCATGTGCTTTGTGAGGTACATACTGAACAGGGCATTGTACTCAATAATGGGCCTTATAAGGGAAGAATACAGGGATGTTATGACCTCCTTGTCCATGGATGAGATACCCTTACTTATGAGGTGGGCCATGTAAAAAGCTTTCCATACAACGGAAGCAACATGGTGGTCAAAAGTCAGGTTGCTATCAACCTGGGTGCCCAAATCCCTCATGATTGATTGCGTGGTTAGGACATTATTATTAATGTGATAATTTGTGGGGATGTCACTCTCCCCAAAGGGGATTATGATGCAGTTTTTGTATTCAGCTTCAGGCTATGTTTCTGGCACCAGTCATTTGTTTGGGTGAGACCCTCTTGGAAGATGTCCACATCACTAGGGAAATTGATGAGAGCTTTTCCCAGATACCTTCTGGCCTCTAGTGATAAAAGCCCCAGCTCCTCTAGCTTCTGCTCATACCTTCCATGTGGATTACTCACACATTACTAGTAGAGTTCCTCTGTAATACTTTTTCAGTCACCCTCTATAAACTGTAGAATGTCACTTAGCACTTAAAGTATGGTCAGATTTGGGTCACGCAGAGTGATGGCATCACGTGTCTTCTTCTGGGATCTGTCTTACTGAAGGTGCACACCATCAGTTTGTTTTCTGCTGTCATGGTTATCTCACTCTGTTCGTGGCGGGGCCAGTCTACCTGTGATAAACTCCACATGTTGATTTCTTGCTCGCTTGCCATCAGTTCCATTCCTCAAAGGTGAGACGTCATATAAGTGTTATCGCAGTGTAAATGCAGCACTTTGCCCTTGGCTGCAATAAGGCTCAATTGCTATTTCTCCCTGTCTGGCAACTTTTCCAAGTCCTTCATTACACTTTTTCCATCATCCTCCACTTTCACATCTATTTTTGTGTCATCCACAAAGTGCATGATTCTGTTATCAAGTTCCCTCAGATGATATGTCTGGAATTAACAAATCAAGAACAGTAGACATAGGACTGTCCCTTACAGTACTCCATTATTTATCTCTCCTAGTCCTCCACAAACCTCCCCTTCCTGTCTTCCAGCCATGCTGCGATTCTGCTGCTCCTTCCTGATCCTGCTGTTATCTCTGTTTTCTAGAAACTACTGGCATGATACTGAGTTAGGCTTTTTGTATAATTCCAGGTAGAACACATGTAGCACCACTCACTTTCATGTCCCTCAACAATCTAGTCTTTAAACTGCATCAAGCAGTTAAGCAGTACTGGAGACAGGTTATTAGAGAAGTCCCTTCTTTATCAAATGTAGAACTAAGAATATCTTACAAGAGAGGAAGAAATCTGAAAGATTTCTTGGTGCATAGTAAATATATAAGGCCAAGAGAAAAGAAATTAGAAAATATGGAGATAAGAGGAACTATCCCTTGTGGAAAATGTTCTATCTGTCAACATATTATAACTAAAGTGGATAAGATAGGAACAAAAAATGTTGATACTAAGGGAATGTACTCCTGTTTAAGTAAGGGAGTAATTTATGTTATATTTTGCCCATGTAAGAAATATTACATAGGAGAGACCAAAAGGTCTTTAGCCGAAAGAATAAAAGAGCATGTGAGAGATGTTAAAAATAATAAAGTTATGAGTCCCATAGCGGAACATTTTAATAAGGAACATCAAGGGGATGTAAATAATATGAAGGTAACAGTGTTGGAACAAATATCACTGCAACATGGAAATGTAGAATTGTTAAAGAATATGCTAAGGCAAAAAGAATCTGTTCTTATAATGAAATATAATACATTATTTCCTTGTGGATTGAATAAAGAGTGTAACTGGCAAAGTTTTATATAGTTTTTGTACCTTTAAGGGAATTGAATGTGTTTTAGTAATTATTGGTTAATTGATTAATTAATGTGTTAAGAAAGAATATATAAGGAAGGTTTTTATAGAAAGCAGATTTTTTACTCTGTAAAGGCTGTGGCCGAGGCGCTAGAGGTTTTGTATTTTACAATAAATATTTAAGGTTGGAAAGTAGAGCTGTTATTCACTGGTCTGTTTTTTCTGGTGGTTATTAATTTAAACTGCATCATGTTTGACTGTCAGCTTTTTTTTAGACTCTGAAATATAATGGTTATTGTCCTCAAGCAAAACTTACAGCCTTTTCTTCAGTGCTTCCTCCATGAGGAAGAAACTGTTGCAGAAAAAGGTGAAGTCCCAAGACTGGAAAAACTCCCTTATTAGCCTTAACAGAAAGTTGAGATCCCTCATCAAAACCTTTAAAACTAGCTATGAAGGCAGAATTGCGGCAGACACTAAAAACAACCACAAAGCCTTCTACAGTTATATCAAGAATCTTCACAGCAATACCCAGATTTGCTCTGAGCAACAGTACCTCCTATACTGAGCCAACAGATTTTGCCAACATACTGGCCGACAGATTCAGTGCCAACTTTACCCCTCTCTCCCCCCTAAAGGACAAATCATAATACCGGAAGAATGCTAGGCACCTAGCATTACTGCATTACAGGTTAAAGCTGCATTGTCAAGGCCAAGAATACAGCTTCCATGGGACCTGACAATATCTCTGGCTGTGTTCTATATGAACTACAAAGTGAACTGGCACCACACCTGTGTGCTCTGTTCAGTCACAGCCTCACCTCAGGCTTTGTCCCTACAGAATGGTGCACTGCTACAGTCATCCCTCTCCATAAAGGGGGAGTAACTACAGACCCTGGGAATTATCTCTCCATTAGCCTGATGAGTCTGATATGTAAGGCTATGGAGCGCATCCTCATGGACCTAATTAACAAGGATGTAGGGAATCACCAAACTCTGGAACCCACGCAATTTTGTTGTGTGAAGGGTAGATCATGCCTTCTCAACCTGGGTAACTTCTTTGAGTCAGTCACCAGAGTTGTGGATGAGGGCAAGGCAGTTCATACAGCCTACCTCAATTTGGTCAAGGCTTTTTTTTTTATTTAAACAGCTTTATTGAGATAAATATTGTCAAATAAACATAAACTAGTGGCCAAGGCTTTTGATACCATTCCCCACTCAGGAATTATTGATAGATTCACAAAACTAGGCATCAACCCCTATATCACTAGGTGGGTTACAAATTGGCTCACAGATAGAACCCACAGCGTGAAAGTAGCAGACTCCAAGTCAGACTGCTGACCAGTCATGAGTGGAGTCCCACAGGGATAGATCCTGGGTCCTCTCCTGTTTGGTATCTACTTCTCAGAAGTCCAGGCCAACATGGAGGGACTCTGGCTGACCAAGTTCACCAATGATTGCAAGCTGGGAGATATTATTATCTCCCCAAGTGATGTAGACATCCTACAGAAAGGCCTCACTGAGACCAACGACTGGTGTCAAAACCATGGCCTTAAGCTTAATGCCAAGAAATGCGTTGTCATTCCCTTTGGGAAAAACTCAGTTCCCACTAATTACCACATTGATGGTAGCCCACTGAACACTGAAGGCATTATAAGAGATCTGGGGCACAGGTTGACAGCTTTTCTGTCTCATATCGTCTACTAAGAGGTGATCTCTGCTTGACTTATAAAGCCATGTCTGACCCAGCCCTGTTAGAAATGTTACACCTAAAGAAATCCCAATCCCTTCGCACCACACATTCCAGGGACCTCAACCTCATTACCACAATCAACAGAACATGCTGGAGGGACAGGTTCATAACCCAGTGACTGCCCTTGCTCTGGAATAGGCTTCCCATACATGTCAAGCAAAGCACCTCACTGGCTATTTTCAAGAAAAATCTTGATGAGTGGATGGGAAAAAAAAAGTTCACCCTTGGGATCACTCCAGTGGCTCACTTGATAGAGGCACCGGGAACTAATGGCGGCATGATGCCAGGGCACTTCCATGGGCTAGGCTTGTAAAGGCTCCAGGGCTGTTGGCCTAGTATACACCTATAAACCTATGAGCCTATGACTGCCCCTAACACTGTCATTTAGCTATGCAGACTATGTTTGATTTTTCTGCTCCTCCATACATGAGTGCTCCATACTACTCTTGTGTTACACTCCTCAGCTATGCCCATGTTGGCCAATAAACTGTTGAAGAGCTCTATGAGGGAATCACCCAGGACACTGGCCAGATGATGAGAACACTATGGGGCAACACATTATTTTGTGGTGCTTAATCCTCACTTACTACAGCCAATCACTTCCATCCTAATGTCTGCCCACTGTTGTCAGTAGTGGTCCCTTGTAGTGGTTCCTTATGGATTATGCACAGCTCTCTGCCCATTGAAAAGGCTGAGGCAAAAGTATTCCTCCAGTACCTCAACTTGTTCCGTCTTCCTTGATCTTCCTCTAGTCTTTTCTTGTCCTGGCTTGGTCTTTTCCTCTCTTCCTCATTTTTGTAATAAAATATCACTCAGGCCATGCAGTTGTAAATATACAGATCACAAATAGATAATAGAGAGACAGATATAGATAGATAAATAAAATATAACATTTAAGAATGACTAGCATTCTGATGCTATTTTCAGAATATAAGATATTGTCTGCAAACAGTGCTGCAATTGTGAATTAGTTTTTGCAGAATTCAAATATCTGGTTATTAGTGTCTCACAGCAGAGTGCATGTCTGCCTTAATTCCTGTTGCAGTCCTCACAAACCCTTAGCCTTTAAAAATCACTGTCACAACACAAACCTACATTCGGTGTTCTGACTACCTCCTGATTAAACTACAGCATCCATGGATGTTTATAAGAAGGTCAGTATTTGTTTGCAGTTTACTCAGGGTCATGCTAGAAGAACATCACATTGTGCTGAAACCTGGAGGCTATTTTCCAGGAAACACTAATATTGCTTTCTCACTCTAGGATGGTAGAGAAGATCCATTAATACAGAGATCTGTAGCTAATTCTTTCAAGTTCACATGACACGTAGATATCTGCATTATGAATGCAGACATTTACTTTGGTGAAGTAGACATTTTTAGGCCTAATCTTACTAATGAATGCGACATTAAAAAGCAAGCAACTAGTTTCAGGTATGCAAGAAATTTCAGAATATTTCCACTAGATGGCGCAAGTAAATCAAGATACTTGGGCAAAACAGTCATTAAGTCTAAAATGCAAAGAAAAGGATGAAGTTTAGAAAAATCTTTAGATTGCAGTTATTTTTGGAAATGTTATACTTAATGTGTTTATATGCATGCTGAGGTTTATAATGGTGTATTTTTCTGAAGGAATTTTAAACTGAAGTGACTGAACAGAACTTCAGCATTCTGAGGAGAAATCCAGACAGTATTTTTAAGTTCAATATTGCTGACTCTATTTTAGCAAGGTATATACTCATTTTCCGAAATCTGTTCTGACACATTTTTCACCAGATAAAACATATTTTCAAAATTGTGATTACCTGTCTGACTGATAATTCTGTTTTCGAGCACTTTGATTTCACTTCCAACCAATTATATTTACAAGGTTTGTGGTAACTTTGTTTATAATGAAAAAATATATAGCAATTAATAAGTATAAATTCTGGCTACTAGATCAATTAATAAATATTGTAGTATGCAACTATAGGTAAGAAAAACTGTTTAAGGTGCACCGCCAGTGAATTTCTGCAGTTAGGAGTATGTGTCAATGAGACACCCCAGAGTTGTTACAACACATTTCCCAAAGATAAGACTGAGGTTAAGAGTAAGTGTTTTTTTTAACCATTCTAAGGAAGCCTGCAGAATTGACAAGCAAACAAGAATTCTGCAAACCCTAATAATTAGAAGATTTTCTGATTTTAGACATCTATGATACAATCATGAAGCCTTTTATCCTGTATGACAGAATGCTATGCAGTAATATGATAAGTATTGTACAAAGGTTTCCAGCCTCAGGATCTTACAGAAGCAGTCGGTGTTTTGCATTGCATTATATTCAAACACCATGGCATTCTGTGCCACCAATGAAATTTCTTTAAACTAGTTTTCGATAAAATAGTCTATACTGTTATAAAAAATTATCTTGGCTGACATTTTTAATTAAGATGTACCTTTTAAAGTGGCTTCTATCTTTTTTCATGTATAAGTTATCACTGAAATCCTTCATGTATACTCAAAGTGAGGACATAGTCATCAGGAGTCCAGTAATGCAGAAAGTTAGGAGTTCCTACTTTAATACTACTTGTGAATTACAGAATAAACAAATGCCTTATCTCAGGAAAAAGAGTGAAAGGAATATGCAAAATAAATAACTAAAGTAGTGCCACATGCAGTCTAGGTAGCAGATATGACATTCACATTGCTTTGGACAACTGTAAGTAACAATTCTAGTATCAGATGTTGGGCCAGGAGATGGCTGTGTATTACTGAGGAGCGTCATGCAAGTTGGAATGTTCAAAACTGCAATTCACGTCTGTTATCTATGGCCAGGATATTATTGAAAGCTGAACTATATCTATATATACATCTGTATATGCCATCATGATCAGAACATAAAAACTCCATTGTATGCTTATTATCTAGGAGTTAGGGATTATATAAAACATCAATGGATACTTTATGATAGTACTTACTTGTCTTCAACCCTCACCCCATAAATTTGACTCAGACTCCATTAGCTTCAAGGCATTTATTCTGGGACAAGTTAGACAAGGACAGACAGGAACAGTGTCAAGATATAACTCATACTGCTGGAATGTGGGAATGATTGAGTCAGCTGTGAGTAAATTAAGTTAGATATCAGAAGAAGAAGATTCCAAAATAAATTATACTATCTGCAATGGACTGCCAAAAAGAATTGGTAAAGCACGGAACTTATTAAACTTTCATAGTGATAAATGCATTTGGATAGCCCCTATTACTGTCATGACTTTACCACGTATATTTTGTTAGAAGAGTTTGTGTGTGTGTGTGTGTGTGTGTGTGTATGTGTGTGTGTGTGTGTGTGTGTGTGTGTGTGTGTGCGTGTGTGCGTGTGTGTGTGTGTTTATATAAAAAGGTATCACTGTATTATTGAAAACAGCCAAAGGTCTTTGGTCAAGCCTTATTATTTGAAAACTTACCAAAAGTAAATAATTAGCTAACAGAATTTTCATAAATTATTATACTTTTCTTAGGGTTCCAGTGGATCCATTCAGATTAATATAAGTTCTTAACCTCTTGATTCAAAAATGATCATGAAAGTCAAAATAATCAAGAACAAGCCCATCAAATACGGGACACTTTTTTTAAACATCACAACTATTCAGTCATTTAGGTGACAGAATATAATGGTTTTAACAATACAGAAGATTATGATTGGGTCTCCAATACTAACCACAGTATTATGTGTTTGAGACAGGAAAGCCAAGAAATTCACCTCAAGAGTGAAGCTTTGTAGTAAATGGAGCTTCATTTGTTCCATGTATTACAAGTTACATTAAAATTAAAGTGTAATGTGTTTTGCTGGCTTTCAAAGCTATAAAAGACGTTGTGAGCGCTGTCAAAAAGACGGTGTAACAGATAGTCAGGAGCAGATTACTAGCACAGACAGCTGGCAAAAAGAAGTGTATTTTTAACTGTGCCACTGTTTTTTGCTGGCCACTACTGGTAGGTTTCACTGCCTGGAGTGATATCCAGTCTTAACAGTTTAAGCAGGTATACTAAGCAATTGTTAAGGCTGGATGTTGCACTACAGAAGCACTTAGCTGGTTTGACTTTTCTGTGACAGCAGATTGTAATCACTATGCTCCATGTGCTACATATATTTCATGAGGAACTACAAATCTATAACGACAAATGTTGTTATTATTTACTGTGTGCATCGGCAAAAAAATTGGAATTCTTGGACAGGAGACATCAACATGTTTAAATTACAAGCCAAAACAGAAACGTGGTGTATGTAAACTGGTTGACCCAAAAACAAAGTAATCCAATAGAACAAAAAGGAGTGACCAGACCACAGCTAATAAAATCAAACCAACTTTATTCCAATAAAAATGCAGACAGTGAGCGCTTTCGCAGTAAATAACTGCCTCATCAGACAACTGCCTCAATTTACTCTTCGATTTAAAAAATGCATACAAAAAAATGCATGCTTTTATGTGTTTACATATTTTATGTGTGTTTTTTAGACATATCTTGATACAGGCAGTCTATTAGTCTGTTATATGATAATTAATATTTTTTATTGGGTGTCTTATTGACTCCTGATTGGCCTGTATGCATTTTTTAAACTGAAGAGTAAAATGAGGAAGTTGTCTGATGAAGCAGTTATTTACTGCGAAAGCACTCACCGTTTGCATTTTATTGGAATAAAGTTGGTTTGATTTTATTAGCTGTGGTCTGGTCGCTCCTTTTTGTTCTATTGGATGTTTAAATTACAGTTGGGATTATTCCTGAAAATCTGGAACTGCTGAGAGATGGACAAGTTACACTCTTTGTTAGAATAATGCTTCCAATGCACACAAAGGCATATAGGAAGTCTGCTACTGTGAAAAAAATGTAACTATCATTGTAAATGGTATGGCAGAAAAAAGCTCAAAGTGTTGAGCCTAGCCAATGTTAATTATTTTCTTTTTCTAGACATCCCAGGGTGCAGTCCCTCATTCTATATATATATATATATATATATATATATATATATATATATATATATATATGTGTGTGTGATTTTAGTATACATTTCTTAACAGCACCATTAATCCCAGGTTGTACTTCAGAGCAGGCCCAGTTACTTGGTGAGTCTTGTCCAATTAAAAAATGGATAAAAAATTGAATTAAGAATGAAAGAAATTGTGGTAGCTTCAGCCAAGACAGCACCTGCAATATTCTTTTTTTTAACAATCTGGTAGGTTTCTTTATGTACCAGTTTGAAAAAAAAAACTTAATAAACATTGACTCCTACAGTCTGTCCATCCCTTTATCTTACTGCTGCATAAATCTCTTACCTGTTTTACTTTGCGTAGTCCATTATTGCAGCATGATTCTGCTTTTGCTAACAATAAGGTGGAATATGACTTACCACCAAAGGGCTCCCACCTTATCATGGAGAAGTAACACCCCTGAAAGTGACAGATTTTATCACTGTCAAATAAAGGGGATGAAATTATGAGATAGTGAAACCAGTGGACATCATATATTAAAAAAACTTGTCTATGTGATCCAGTCCTTTATTTTGTTTTCCACAAAGATACCACTTAAAATGTAAGTATTATACATGCTATCTATCATATTGCAGTCAGACATGCAGTATATCATAATTCATAGATTGTCTAGATAACCATATGGTACAACAAGAATTAGTCTTAAGTCTGTCCAAGGTACAGGTGAACTAGTAAGGGCCACTCAGTATCTTTACTCTTGACCTGACTCCCACTTATTAAAACTGGATCACTGGCTGTGAATGGATGGATGATTGTCTTGTCTGTGCACTATCCTGACCAATAGTTCTGATCTTATGCATATTGAATTTAAAATGATTATGGAACACACCATATTGTATTCAGAAGTGACAGTGAAATCATGCTCGGCGAAGAAGGTACTTTATTACTTATAGAAAACTTCTTTTTATCTATAAAAGACTTAAAGATGGGCATTATACAGGTTCATAAGTAAGTAATTTACTCCTCTGTAGTTTTTAAGTTTCTTAGTGAAAATTCCATTCATCACTGTTTCATAATCTTACCCAAAGAAACACACTGGTTTGCACAGATAGTGGAATCAGAGAAACAGTGTCCGGGCTATTTCTATTCCCAGCTCAATACTCCTACGATGCAGACAGGTATGATTACCAGATGAATACGTGGCACTTTTTTGTCTTTTAAGCTGTTGGACTTCCTGCTACTTTGACTGGAATGCAATGACTTGATCCAGTAATACAGACATTATAGATCCTATGGCAGGGTGCAGGCGTGTTTATTTCCAGTAAGCCTGCTGTATCTATGTCTATCTATGATGTTACAATCCAGTTATTTATGCTGGGCATGTGCCCATTCTTCAGGGCTAGCCTTTTCAGTCTGATATACTGTCTGTGCCAAACCTGCTTGTGCCCTATCCTGAAATAAAGGAAACTATCTTCTTACTTACAAGATTTGAAATTCAGATTTGTCTCTTTTGTGCAAATATTAATTGACACTTGCCCCTTACTTATTGTGTGCATAAAAATGGGAGAGCTTTGTAAGCCTGCCCAGGGAAATAAATATGCCAAACATTTTAATGTTGCTGCTGAATTTAGAAACATGCTTGTGAACATATGCAAAGGTTGAGTTCTATTGTGTAGATTTGTTGTTAACTAATATAGAATGTCAGTGTGAAGTGTGCATTTGTTTTTCTCTGTTATGCTAAATTAGTAAAAACTGTATTAGAAAAAAGTGCAAGATGTGTATTAAAATACTTCTACTATTGACCTTCACTCAAACAGATAAATTGGTTTGTCAATCATATGTCAGAGGTACTAGGTTACAAATATAAAGCAGTACCTTTGTTATCGCTGGCTAAATACCACAATGTGCCTTTTGAGATCAATATGAAAAAATATATATTGAGCAGATCAAAAGTTCTGGCCATATTTTCTCCCTGGCCATACGATCATTTATTTCTTAGGGGCCAATTTACTTGGAAGCAAACTCTGCTTGGTAAAAATAAACAAGACTACAACCATGATGCTATTTACAGTTGGCACCCTAATATTAATATTAATTTGTTTAGATCATGGAAGGACAAAATAAACAAGTTATTTTAAAAATGAACATGAATGAACATAGCTAAGTTGCCTGATGGTTACTCTTTGCTGGTGGCAATTAAAACTACAGTCTGTACCCCCGTTATCATATTTAGAATGCAATACTTTGTTGCAAATAACTTATAAGGCAAAAGCCATCTTAATTTTCATTGTAGTATCAACTAATGGAAATCTGGAAGGGTCATAGTTCACAAAGTCATAGATTGTTACTAGGCTAATGACCCGGGGGGGGGGGGGGTCTTTACAAGCCTAACCAAGTTTTCCCAAAAGAATAATGATGGCTTGTATCCAAATAGGACATTGAGGGCCAAGCATTTATAAGCTACCTTGTCCATAAAGGACATGGGCGCCAGTCTAGGGTAAATTTCCTATTCCCCATCAACTGGTCTAGATTGTACTTAACATGAATAGCAGACAAACCCAGCTTCACATGAATGGGAAGCCTGTTCCATAGGAGGTGTGTGCTATTGCTACCACATATTCTGATTCTCTAACTCATTTTCCAGAGACATGATATAGTTACATAAATATATTTTTTAATCAATGATAGTTAGCCATATTCAAAATTGTCTCAGAAAGTATAACAGGGTCTAAGGAAATTATTTTTTGAGATTGGATACAGGATCTGAATTGCCTGGAAATAGTAAGGCCTTGTGAAGTTTAATTCTGGTGGCTGCCCAAAAGCAATTACTATAAAATGGAAATGAAAAGCTAAACCAACGGTATTTGAAGTAGTGAATAGTGTAACAGAGATACAATTACTGGAAGTGGGATCTTTAGAAAACGGTAAGAGCAAATTACAATGAAAAAATGAAAATTGTGGGGAAAATACATGCAGAATAATGCTTTGGAGGAGGAGTGAGCTTTAAGGAAAGGCAGGAATTGAGCAATTTATGAAATGTTGGATTGATGCTAATTGTACAGAAGAATATATGTGATGAATAATGTTTGTATCTGTGAATATGTTAATATGGTTTGTTCTTTCACGTAAGCATTTGTTTGCCCAAGTCTTATGTGATAATTCAATAGAGGTGTTATACATCAAGAAAGTTTAACAGGGAGGACTGAAAACGCATGTCCATTCAATTCATATATGGCAGGGGCTAATATATTTTATTAAAGGACAGCTTTAAAAAATCCATGTGACAAGAAAAATCATTATGTTTTTCTCAAATAACTTTCTCCAATGTGGTAAGGTGACCTCTATGCCAGCAATAATTTCAGCAGGTGGAAGGCAAGGAATTCACTTACAAGGTTACAGAATGTGCTACCAGATCTTGAATTGCATAATTTCTAATCCTAGTGCAGTTTCTTCACAAAGTAACAGGCATTTTATTTGCCCCTTCCAACTGGTACATTGTGCCTTGATGTCAATTCATCTTATATCGGCCTTGTTTATGATAGAGATTCCCTTTTCCCTATGCTTTTAAAGTAAAATGGCATCCACTCTGAATGAAGGGAAGACTTTCTGTGGTCCTTCCTGAGATTGCATCCAATACTAAACCACATTCCTCCAAATGGATGGTAGCAAAAGAGCTGACAATAGTAGAGTGCCCTTGTCTCACAATTCTCAGCACTAAGGAATACCATGGGCTTTCTCACAGTCTTCTACTCTGTATTAAGGCCTGCAGGAACACCTTCTTCCCAGGATGATGACAACTAACCTTGATCAGGGTGTTCCTGATTATGATATTTTCTCAGAAACTAAATAAGTTAGACTTTCATACATTAAACTATAACCTTCTTCTTTGTTGCCTAGTTTACTGGAATGAGAAGAAACAATATCGTCAGTTATTTGTTTCATTCATGACAGCAGTGGTGTATGAGTATTCCAACCTAGATAAGTTAATTAAGAATTTATTCATTTTTATGTTGGTATTTACTCCCCTTCCATGTCAAATTTACTGCAGTGACTGTCATATTCAGCTGATAATCTAGGTTAGACAGACTACTAGATGCATTTGTCTGGACTATGGAGGCCTGAGTCTTTCCTGATAAGGTACAGGATGCTATATTTTCTTTAGGTATATCACCAAATGTAGTTGGCCTGTCTGCTGAGATTTGTAAACATTTTTTTTAAATATGACTGTAAAACTTTGAAAGTCTGTCTGCCTAACTATGTAAATACTGACATTTCTTTACAAGCTAATGATATTATCTCTTGTTGTTTTACTAATATTTTGGAGTTGTTTTCCACAGGACACTGAAGAAAATGAGCCATTTTGGTGCCATATATCCAGCCCCAGTCAACAAAGATAGACAAATTTACAAACAAACGGCTCTGTGATTATTTGTCTGTTTAACCCTTCTACTATTTTCTTTGAACTGGTGAGTAATCGCCTGCCCCACCTTACCACCCAAATCTTATCAATCTATCTCACTTATAAAAATGGAAGCCAACATTCTGACTAAGCTCATGAGACCTCTCAACTGTCCCTATTTTGTAGGGACAGCCCCTGATGTTTCTCAAAGTTCTGTTCTATTCAGGGCAACCTGCTTACACAGCAAGGAGAAGGTCAGCATTATTATGGGCCATGACCAATCTGATCTCGCGTACATTGGCAGGTTTATTCTTTCTTCATTCTGTGCTTTCACTGGACCATGGCTGATGTCAAGAAAGCTTCCAACAGTATAAGTTTATACCTTTCTAAATGCCACTTTGGTGAACTTGGGCTTCCCACTGAAGTACTTTCAATGAGTTCTGAACCTACACTTTTCTTCAGCTTTGGTAAAAGTCAGCAATGTTTTTTCTAACACCTTCACCCTCCGTATTTGCACAAAATAGTGTTGACTCTTGTCCCCCTTTCTTGTCAACTTGTCCATTAAGATGAGCTCCTCATTTGAAATACAAAGTAAGACCTTGTCATCCAGCCTGTAGAAAATGAAGGAAGCTCAGTTAAATTGCTAGTTTATGCAGACAGTATTCCCTTAACCCTAAGCTCTCCCCGTTATTCTATTAAGTGTTTCTTCATTGTTATCAACAAATACCCCTTACTTTCTAACTACAAGACTAATAGAAGCAAAGCCTGCAACTACGCCCCATGCAGAAGATGTGGATTCAGACCTGTAAGTGTCTGGAATGACATGACCATCTTTAGGAATCAAGCACTCATCCAACATCATATTACCTATACCATTATAAATACAGTCAAACTCTGAATTTGTGGGGACTTGGCAGATGATCTTCTTTCTATTTTTCATAGCTATGATCAATGTTATCTAAATGATGCCTACACCTTGGATAACATATCTCCTTTGTAAACTGCCAGTGTGGCTTAACCAAGCTTTATTTGGTTTCCTATTCTGCAATCTTCTCCGTTCATCTGGTATATTGATAGACCTCGCATCACATTTAAGTTAAGATTCATTTCCTCACTCCAGTGGCATACTATATGACTCGTGCTATGATGATTCTTTTTATCTTCGTTGTCTCTTGTGGTGGGTGATGCAGGAACCCCTATCTCACCATTGAACGAATACTCTTGACCAGCTTCTGCCTCAACATCCAAACCCTCCTGTTTCTCTGTATAAATCAAATACCATCCTGAAAGTGCAATGTTTCCCTGTTTATTGATTTTTAAATTGTAATGGGACTGTGGGATTCCCTTCATTTTAATCTCAGAGCCAGTGATGGCTTACCTCTTTCACTTAACCCCATATTGGTATTTTATACAGGGATCGGTACATTTCCAGCCCAGTCCAAACATAAACATGTCACAATCTTGGATCTGTTTCTAAATAAGCCCCTTGCTGAAGGCAACCATTTTAAAGTCACTGAATACTCCAATGAAATATTCTCATGTACAGCTTCACCACAGCCTATTAAAAACACTCTTTTTTTCTCATCAAGTTCCCCTATTAGACTTGTTTACTAATGATCTTGAGTTTCTCAGTTCTCACTAGGGTTGCCATCTTTCTTTGTGGCTAAAACCGGACTAAGATCACACCCCTCACATCATCCATAACTCCACCCATTCCCACCCCCTCTCCCATCCATGCTCCGCCCATTTTGTGACATCACTGTGACAACTGCTGCCTTCCCAAACCATGTAAGGAATACAGTATCTTCTGCAGATTTATTCATCCTTGCCACACATTAAGCACTGCAGTCCAGCAAAAGTTGTAACATTAAGTTGTGTTCAGAGCTTAATATAAAGCAGAAATATTTACTACTAAAGAATCACATAAAAGACAAAAGATAAATTTTACTAATTTAGCACAGTATCTGCTAGAAGCCCCTACACATGATAAAAGAGGACTGCCCTTTAATGAAAAGGGGGCTACCCATAAGCACTTTACAACATTTCACTTTTTCTTTCATGGACTATTAAATCTAACTCTGGCTAGATGAGTTGTGCTTGTGCAATATACGTGTGAAATGTGAATACAGTGAATTAGTCACCGATTCTGTTGTGGTACAGCTGAAACAATTCTGACAACGGCAGATGGAGTTTTTTTTTTTCACATTGAGTAATCAATCACATCACATCCGACTTTTCCATGTGGTTCACGCCTCTTGGATGCATCAGTTACAAAAAGACGTCACTCGGTTTTAATGAACTATATATTCTTACAACACAGCAATCATTCTAGAATTATCAATATCTACACAACATCCTAACAAAAACGTTCTCAGTAGGTCAGGGTTTCCCAGTAACACATCAGATGTCAAACAGAAAGTCTTTCTATGCAAACAGGTAACTAAATGCCGCAATCTCATATTTAGAGTGCAAATTCCAAGCCATTGCATTTAAAGTACTTGCACAATGCATTTAACCAACTCAAAAAGTTAGAGTTTAAGATTATTATGAATAAACAGTAAAAATGCAAACTATTTGCCAACCATTCACTACAAATGTCAACCTGCAGAAATATTTTAGGCAATACTATAGTGCACCTACTTTACAGTATCACAGCAGATTATATAATGACAAATCAACCAGATTACTAATGTCTTTTGTAGAGTGCAATGCCCAAACAAGTTAGTAAAGTTACAGCCACAACTTTACGATCTGTGTAATAAGCTCAATTTTGCTCCATACAACAGCCTTATTCCATGAAATACTTTTGTAAGAACAGACTCTACAAAATAGTTATGAGAGGATGGATCCTCGGAACAATAAAACTGAATTAACCACGCTGAGAAGGCCAGACCATGCATAGTAACAGTTAATAATAGACCGGTTCAGGTTACTGATTCTACAAGAGATCATTAAAAAGTAATCAACTCTCCGACAGTGATAGTCTACCTGCTTAAATACATTATAAATACAACTGCATTGTAATTAATTCTTTTTTGCTTACCTGGAGGAAGCTGAGCCGCCAGACTCAGAGTCAGAAAAAGTAAATGTTATCATCATCATCCTGCCTGCAAACATGGGTGGGCATTGGCGGAACTCTGCAGATTTGCAGAACTTAAGTTGTATGGATAGCTGCACTCTACTCGCCGATGCTACTGCTATATTCCCCTCCAATTACAATTCAAATTACCAACCGACCAAATCCAATAGACAGTCTGCCTCATTAAAAAGCTGATGTCACACGCATGCCTCTGTATACTGGTGATGCGTGGTGACATCATCCATAAATTTAAAGTTGCAGGTTAAAAAAAAAACGGAACCAAAATAGGGAATTAATGGGACCATTCTGTGGTAGTGTGGCATAAAACCTGGACTTCACATGTCCGGTTTTGAATGAAATTGGTAACTGGACAATTTGCCAGAAAACCGGACAGTCTGGTCAAAAACCAGACAGCTGGCAACCCTAGTTCTCACTAATCTTTGTTCACAACATGCTTCATCCAAACTTTGCTACAATGTGTGATCTTTGATTCTCTGCCATAATAATTAGTCCTTTAACAAGGCATAAGATTTCTGCTTTAAATTTTACACAGTCTTCAGTTTATACTTGTTTTCATTAAGCTATATCAGGCCTAAATAGCTTCTGCAATAAATGTGGATAAAAAATGTACTGATGTCTAATATGGTATCTTCATTGCTTCAAATTCCTGGAAAGAATTCACTCTGAAATTTACCCTGGTGTAGGTAATTTCAGCATGCTTATTAAAAAAGAATGTTTACATGAACTGTTTTTTTTTTATCTGACCTCAACCCGGACTGCATGCATAAGCAAGCTCTCTGTTTATTATCCACACTGCAATTGATTCTTTATCCTCTGTCATTGGAAAATGGCAAGATACACAATTTGTTCAAAAAAGGAAGACAACTTAAACTGAATTGTACTTTTATAGAAAAAAAAACACAATTATGTTAACTATCCTTGCAAGTTGTCTGGCAGTGTGTATACTTATGTTGTTGTCTGTCTCAAGAACCGGTTCTGTATCCTTTCTCTCATTAGTATGCTTTTGCATCTTAACCATTTTTTAATCTACCATATTGTTGTAGCCAGCCTTAGGCATAGGCCAACTAGGCAGCTGCCTAGGGCACCACTCTAGCAGGGGCAGTTTTCCAGTAATCTGGATGGTGTAGATAGACCAGGATGAGTGCAAAGGGTGGTGTTGCAGGGGTGCTGTGGAGACCTTTTGCCTAGGGCACCAGCTGACCCAAAAGTCGGTCCTGCACATTGTTATAACAACTTTTTATCTACCACAGTGTTATAACCACTTTTTAATCTACCACATTTTATAACCACTTTTTAATCTACCACAGTGTTATAACTACTTTTTAATCTACCACATTGTAATCTGTTATGTGGTATATCTGATACATCCAGTTCTGTACACATTTTGATACCCTGATTGTTTCTTTGACCATTTATAGGATCATATGAATTACAAGGCAAGCAAGTCACATGGTCATTTCCACCTTGCCAGTACCCACTCTTAGGCCTTGCTTCACTTTTCAAGCAGGGCAAAGCCAGTCATAACGGGTGAATTTATGAATACGAATCCATCTATATAGCTCTTTTTTCAAGGCAGACAGTACATCATACTGCTTAATTTGGAAATGGATCTTGCTCCAGAAAAGGGGTAGGTGTTGCATGGCAGATCTATTCTTCTCCCAGTTTTATTAATTTTTTGTAATTGATTTAAGTCTCTGGATCTAGTGTTAGCTGGACTGTTTGGTTTAGTGAGGTATAATAGTTCTTGGAACTACTGGATCTCTTATAACCCTATAAGCAAAGCACAAGTCACCACTAATGAGTGCATATGAAACTGAGTACAATGACAAAACCTCCACTCTTTCCTTGCAGTTAAGTCCATGATCCTTTTAGTTACAAAACAGAAGCCTGCCAATATAGGTCCCTTGTGTATAAAATGCTTTGAAATCAAATAAACAAGCAAGCAAATACAGTACTGTAAGATACACATCACATATCTCATATAAAGTTCAACCCACAGCTCCTACTTAGAGCATAGATAACCCACCATATCTTGGACAGACTGATGAAGACTTTGTGTTGAAAGCAGTTAATTTGTGAGACTATGGACTAAAAATACAGGGTGCTTACAAAATGCTACAATGTTGCACTTTTTTGTCATTGAGCTTTTGACCATTTTTAGTACACCAGCTATTGATAAGTACTAGCTCCTGCTGGAGTGCATGAATGTCAGAGGGGAATTTGATGATAACTCCAAGCATACAATCATTCTCATCCTCATTTGATAATTGGAGATCAGAGATGTAAATACAGAACAGCAAAGGTCCCAGGACTGATCTGTGCTGCATTTCACTGATCACTTTCATAATCTCAGAATATGCTCCCACCATCTCACAGTCTGAGTTCTATTTCTAAGTCAGTTGTCTATCCACCTATCCAAATATGGGTCAGTTCAAAGTTCATTCAATTTATTATATTTGCATATGGTAGGGGTATCAATGCCTTGGCAAGGTCAAGGTACTCTGTGTGGACAACTTTTTTATAGCCAACAGCCAGAGTGACCCTCTTGAAGACATTTACAAGCTATACAAGCTAGGATATACCTTCGACAAAGCTAAACTGCTGGGAGTTGAGTCTGATAATATTTTTGATAGCACAGATAATCAGGTCCTTAATTATAAGTTTCATACCTTTGCATAAAAAGACTAAGTTTGATAGGTCAGTAATTTCAGGGGTTTGAGGTGTGGTAGCCCTTGTAGAGTGGCCATTACAACAGCTGTGTACTATTGTTGGGGAACAAAGACAGTTAATAGGCTCAAGTTGAAAAATTTGGGGAGTGGACCCATCAATGCTTTCTTAGTGCAATTAATTACGCAGCCTAGTATGTTGTCTGGCACCATGGATTAGGTATTCTTTGTTTTTGAGTACTTAAATGCTCTCTTTTAATTATTGGTGCAGTATTCCATCAGGGAGAGATGGTTTGGAATAGATGTCTCAGGGATAAAGTAGGTACTAAGTTTATTAATCAGTATGTTAACAATATCCACTGGATCTGAGTAGATGGTACCATTGTGAATAAGCTTGGAGCAATGTTGGATGTTATTTTTCATTTTTTCAGGCCTAACCAAAGAAGGATTTGTGGTTATCTTTGACTTCTTTGGCTATACTGAGTTTGTGGGTTGCTTTTGGTTTTCTTATGTCCCTTTTTATTTTTTTATCTCATTGTTTGATGTTCTCCTTGGTTTGGGGGTTCGTTTGTTCTGCTTTATAGTTTCAGGAGTTCCTTTCTTTTATTACATAGTTTATTAATGCTAGAGGATCACCACTCAGGTTTGTTCCTAAGCATCCCCATTAGTTTAAATTTGGCAGGAACTTCCAATCTGATACATTTATCCAGGTGGGAGTAGAAAGTTTCTGCATAACTCTTAGCATTACCAACATTGTAGGGAATACCATTATTCTGTAATTTACAGACTTCATCATAGAACTTTAAGACATTTGTACATTTAAAGTCCTTGAATTTTGCATTATTTCTTTCCATAGGTTGGAAGGTTTTGATATAAAAGGTTACAAGTTTCAGGCCTAATTTATCAGTGAGGGGGATACCTCGGATATGATACATACAGAAGGTATGTTTGTTACGACTAGGTAAAATGCATATAATTTCTGTAGCAGGTTCCTTTACAATCTGCTCCAATGTGTTCTTATTTATAAAATCTTAGAATTTTGTGCATATTCTATGATGGTGGTGTAGTGTCAAATTTAATCATTGAGTAGTTACAATCATCTTGGATAATGGCATTCCTACTTATGAGGAGTTTTGTCAAGAATATCCAGGAAAGTTTTGTGATTTTCTGGAGACATTGAGAGAGTTCTGTAGCTAGCAATGATCTGATATGTATTCCTATTTATAGACTCATAGGCCTATAGTTAAGCACAAGGCCTTGCAGGCCAGTTTAAGCCTAGCCAATTTCCCTTTTAGTGCTCAAATTAATATCTCATTTGATTTGAGATTGGCTTTACCCATCCCATTGTCGATAATGATATATTACCCCTAATTAGAATAAGTGGGATCATACCATAGATAATTTCAGGGGACCCTTGCATGGGGATAAAGCATTTACAAGCAGCCTCTGTTCATTAGTAGTAGAATTGAAAGAGCAGTCCTGGAGTAAATTTTCTGCTTCCCATAGATCCAAGTTGAACTTGAATATGAACATGAATGATCTTTGTTTTATGTGACTGGGGAGTCTGTTCTAGAGCAATGGTATCCTCTGTGAAATATACCTGTACTGCCAAACTGTTCTGTTGATGTTGCAGAGGAGGTTTAAATCCCTAGACCAAGGATTTCTGATATCATTAGACATGCTAATCTGCAGTAAATCCATCAGTACTGGGTTGGAGGATGCCTTGTATGTCAGACACAGGTCACCTCTTAGCAGTCTATAAGCTATCGAGTTTAGTGACGGGCTTTTGAGTCAGTTCATGTAGGCCGTGTTGTTTAGATCTTGTATCCATTTAGTAAGATATCTCTTTGGACATTCCAGCTGTTACAAGTGTCTGGATAGATACATGCCAAAGGGGACACTATACTCATTGAGTGGCCTAATGAAGGATGAGTAAGTGGAGACAATGACATCCCTAGATTTAGACATAATCCCTTTGTTTATAAGCTGCACAATATAGAAGAACTTTCTTACAATAATGGACACATGTTGGTCAAAAGTTAGTTCACTGTCCACATACATTTCTAAATCCCAAACAACTGGGTCAAATCTTAGGGGTGTATTGCCAAAGTGATAGTTCCTTTTGGTAGATGACTTCCCAAAAGATACAATAATGCATTTTTTGGCAGTTAGTTTCAGGACATGATTTAACATGATTTGAATCTCTGTAAGCACCACTTGAGGGTCTCTCTCTGTATTTGTTTTAAGGTGATTTGGTCCCTAACAAACATAGAAATAATCAACAAATCTTCCACCAGGTCTAAATAGGTATTAAGCACAAAACCCAGGTATTGACAAAGTTCTTCTTTTGCACTTAAACCATGACCCTCTAACAATACAAACATGTCTGTGCTCCCAATGCCTAAGGACTTCAAGGCCTAGTGGTTTGTTCCTTAGATGTTTAGCATTAAGCAAAGCCACACAGATATAGTCTAGTGATAGATTTGGTTTAGAAGTTAGGTTGGGATGTACATTAGCTGGACTTTGCCTAGGAAAAGTATAATGGGGCAGAAAAAGTTTTTACCAGTGTGCATAAGAAGCCTTGGAATGGGAGGTGCTGACCATCCTTGGTGAAGCACATACTGTTGTCAAGCATCTCATTCCATGCAGACACATACTAGCTCCCTCTAGAATGACATCAGATGTTTAGCCACTAATTAAAACCAATCATCTTTTATTTAAACCTCAGGTTCAATTTTGAAAATGGAAGGATTCCACTCAAAACTAGGTTCTTATCTGCATTTGTGACATGCATGGAAAGCTCTGTCATCTCTCTCTCTCTCTACATGTCTATCAGAGTTCTGCATACCAGGTCACTTATCCTAATGCCATAGTCATACTTGTATGGTTTAAGTACCATAAGGGGTCTTGTAATATCTGCAATCTTGGCCCCTGAGAGACAACTCACTTTCACCCGCTTTTGTCCAGCCCTGTGACTGTAGACTCCATGCTTCTAATTGTGGAGTCCCCAATTACTAGTACATTTCTATTTGTGTCTGATGAATGCTTGGATGTAAAAGGAGGTGATGTTTCCTGATGAGTCTCACTAGTGCTACCACCAATTTATGTTGCAATGTTTAACATATGCTGAGTTTTGCATCAAATAAGTCACTGCAGCTTTGGCAAGGGAATTTTTACTGCCTTTGCACAGGATACCTTAGCATGAGCCTATGCTGAGTGTGGTGTATGTGAATGATGTCCACAGGATGAGCTTGTTAGAAGATGGCCTCAATTTGGATAAGTACTTGCATCTCTCACAAGCAGACATTGGCAAGTTAAGTAAAATATTATTATCTGTAGGCATCACATGATTCTTCAGATTGCCTGAGTATACCAAGTGTAATGAGGCTGCCAACAGGGGGTGGACTAACTGACATGCCTTCCATTTTGACCAATGGTGCAAGTTGAATCAGGGAAAGATAAGAGATGAAAGTCAATAAAAACACAGTAAAATATGTAAATAACCAAAACAAATGGTTCCAGATAAGAGATGAAGTAAGCATTTAGCCAAGACAAGTTTCAGACGTAGAACTACGTTTCACTGCTTAACTCTGCAAGTAGAACAGCTTTAACTGTGTGGTGGAGTTGACTGAGATTTCTAGGACAGAATTTGAAAATAAAAGTGCATATCTGTTTTGAATACAGAATTCCATGGTGCTGCATGGAGCACCACCCACCACTGTTAAACTGAAGATCTGAAGTGAAACAGCCAGTAAAAAAATCATATATAACTTCAGCCAGTAATGTCTACCCCTCAGAAACGTCAATAAATTATTCCCCACCACTGAACTCTCCCTGTATTTGCCTTTGGTGCTTGGCGACCAAAATGTTGGGGGTTCTGTTCCTGCTCCAGGTCACTGGATTGAGGACACTGCAGTGCAGCATAAGGGGGTGCTGCACTCCTGAGTGTGTCATCCTTCAGATGAGATGCAAAGGATCCCATGGTACCTATAGAAAAGAGTAGGGGATTTTTTTCTGATGCCCAGGCAAAATTTCCCCTAATTATAGAAGTACCACCTCAGGTCTTCCCTCAAAAGAGGCCATAAGCTTAGTAGGACTAATTTGGCTAAAAAAAGGGTAAATAAATAAATAGAATAATAACCACTACTGCTCTCAGCAAGTTTTACACCGTGTCTGAAAACCAACTTTAACTGTATTTTAAAGAAAAAAGTAAATTAAAAGTGTGAAAAAGTGAAGACTTACAGGGAAACAGGTTTATTAGCAGTATGCAGCTGCAATTTAATGGATTATCATGGAAAAACACTCAGTGTAAGGAAATGGAGAATCAGTAAGCATACAAGTAACCAGGAGTCTAATGAATGCATAATACAAGCAGTTTTAACTGAAACTAAATAAACTATAAAAAATATTAAAATGTGCAAAATCGCTGGAAAAACACTAACTAGAAAGGATTGCAAACATATTTATAATCAATCAGGTGACTGTTTCAAACACAAACTATTATGTACAAACTTAAGATGACAATGGCTAATGGGTTTAGAGGGGTGTTTTTCACCTCCCAGTGTAAGACGCTCAACAGTTAAAACTTATCTTTATATAACTTTTATGCCTTGAAGCCTACATATAAGAGTTTGCACATTTTACAATAACCATTTGAGACTATTATGCTTTCTAACAATTCTTACTATCTAATTCTCTCTGATCTTGATACCTCTCAACCTCTTAGCACAAGAAATCTGGGCAAAGCTTAAAATAGTGGGGGTACAAAGTCCCAAAAATAGGGACATCTTTCAAATATTGCTCTTATAAACTTAGAATGTTGCTAGAATAACAGGATTTGTGTTAGCATACATTTTTCAATGGATATGAATTCTGAAATTCAAATGTATGTCAATATTTAATAACTTCAGTCCTCAGTGATTTGCCAGAAAACCACACATTTTATGAGGAACAATCCAAAATATGAGGCAAAATTCTGGACTGTTGAAAAATGCTTGATACATCATGTGCACCTTTATATCGCCGGCACTATATAAATGTATTTTTTTATCTGTAAACTCAATAAGGAATAGTAACTTAACATTGCTTGCAATTAAATATTTCAAAAATTTGTGGAAAATGCATGTCAAAGTTAACATTTTATGTAAGTCTGAAATATATGTTAGCAGCTTCAGAATGCTGCCTTTTTGCAATGTCCCATGCTAAAAGTGAAGGAATGACTTAAAATGTGTTGCAGTGGTCCCTTTGGTGGTAATCATGAAATTTAATGTCTGCACTAGCACACAAAATTAAAAAATGTATCTCTACTTATAAATATAATAAGTTCTGAATTACAGGATTGATAAACACATAGAACTCACAAGATTTCAAAACTTAATTTCTCAGTGAGTTTTGCAGCTCAGACTAAATGCTGGGTTAAGCTGTATGATCTGTTACTTACAATTTATGCCACTTATTTACTTCTCATCTGTCTGTTAATGATAGAACTCTCACTGCAAACTGCATAAAAGTATATTATAAAATATTAGAACTCAGCATCATAAATAAAAGCATACAGACTTACATTCATTGCTTGCAGCATAAGAGTTGGGTCAAAATGTCTTCATATGTCACGACTACAGCTACCTGTAAGATGTCTAGGCAGGTAGTTCAATTTGATGTATCTACATACATTTCCATAATTTATTGTACGCAAGAATATCATCATATCAGATTCAGTATGCAACTCTTGACATATTCAACAAAATTAATGATATATCATAAATGGTTATTTGTACTGGAAACAAAGATAAAGCTATTTTAGGTGTGTGCCTATGTCAGGAGACATCATCTATTAAAACGTGTCTGTACTTTGATTCTACTACCAGTCTGTTAGTGCACATGCACTTCTGTTAGCTTACACATCAGTTTTACAGGACATGGACTGCTTTGGGATGTAATTAAGTAATAATTAATGGCCGAGGAATTAGCTGCACAGTATTTACTCATGGCTGCTTAAGTAAGATCACAAGGTGAAGCCTGAGTGATCTAGTAAAAGCGCAAATGGGTAAATATTGCACAATGTACACCCACAGCATTAATTATTGCAATTATACACTGGCCCAGAGCTGTTAGCGATTTTTTTTTCTGTTTTACAACTCCTTAATTTTCTTCAGGTCTCATTTTCTGTTCCAGCCTTTGTTTAACCGTCCATAGTGAAGAGGCTGTTGTTTATTATTCATACAATCAGTCGTATGTCTCATGAGAAGAGCTGCACATCAAGTTTTAGTTCGCAATGGATAAGTGGTAACTAAGCCACCAGCTTTTCTTTACAACATGATTTTTTTTTTTTGCCTTTTGACAAAATGTGATCTATTTATTTAATCAGAGGAAGGTTATAGGAGAAGGAGACTGCTGCACTGGATTATTGTTTTTGTGACTATCTAATAGCTCTGTGAAGCCTGTGTCAGTTTTAAACTCTTCCTTTAGAAGATTTAATTCACTTCACAATGATTATATGCATTTGGGAGTTAAATTTAATGGTGAGTTGGAACAATTCTATAAATTACATCAGTGTAAGCTGAGAAAAGCAATGAGTAGTCTATACAGTCTAATAAAAGCAGTCAGCATTTGCTTCTAGATTCTGCTTTGTGTCCCTGGGAAACTATCAGTTGAAACCCAGCTTGACAAACTGATCAAAGCTTCAGCCTCATGGAAAATCCTAAAATATGATCTTTTGGACCTTCTGCACTCCTTTATTTACATACACCAGCTCCATGATTGCAAAAGTCTGTTGAAAAGTGAAATCTTAAAAAGAGTAAGCCCCAACTGCTGCTGTAATGGAAACAGCACCTGCAAAGATTTCCTAAAAGGAAAAGCCGTTGACAAGTTGCAACTTGTCAGTTATGATTGACAGGTTGCAAACTTATCCACTTCGCATTTGACAATCTGTCTGGAAGGCATACATTTATTTTATCTAAGCAGATCACTGGGAACTGTAAACGTGTGTACTGAATAGTCAAAAAAAAAAAAAGATTTACATTTTTACATTTTTAAGAATCATTGCACTGGAAAAGAATGCTGCATTAGCATAAAAGTTCCAAAGGTATTGTTTTGTTTTTCAGCAGCTGGGTCTAATTTTTTACAATTTATAAGAACCCTTATTACAGTCAGACCCAGCCTGTGACTGTCAGATTGACTGAATCCACTTTATAATTATAATGAAACACCTAGCCAGCCTGCTAGTGTTGTAGATGGCATCATGTGGCACAATGTTTTACCAAAGTATTATATAACATGACTGTGCCAGTCATATTCAGTCTCTTAAATATATATGTCACAGATAGTCAGTGATAAATTACCATGCAAAGAGTACAAGTCATGAAGGACAGAATGATTGGAACACATTTAGCAAAATGATTTCAGCATCACAAACAATGAAGTATAAAGGTAAAAAATGAAACTATGTTGCACTCTAAATGGGGAAAACATATTGCCATGCTAGTATAGTGCTGCTTATAATAAAAAGCCTCCACTATGGTACTATATAAGCATGTTGCAGAGAAAACTAGAGTAAGTATTTGGCTTGCATGGCATAAATAATTTAATATTATTAAGCCATGGTGGGGGATGTTTTGACCTGTAAGTTGTGTCATTTTGAAGGCAAAGAGAGGAGCATTGTGTTGGATGGCAGTGCTGTATGAAGTAATACTAGTGAAGAACACAATTCATATTTAAAGCCATTCACCAAGTTTTGAGCAGGTGTAATCTTGAGTGAATAAAAAAGAAGGTAAAGATTAATGGCAGTTAGCACAGTTTACTAAAACTATGAGATATTGGCATGTACTGCTTATACCTTTCACCTCCATCTGCCTACTGTGTTGTGTGACTGAGCAAATCACTTAAACCGACAGTGTTTATAGGTTCATAGGCTGGTACTAGGCTATCGACCCTAGTGCCTATACAAGCCTAGCCATAACAATTCCCTGGCTATTTCTTCCCACACTATTTACTTCCCTGTTCATGGGTTGCCCCTGAAAAGGGACAATTCTGTTTAGTGGATGTACCCAGTCAACAAATGTATACAAATATACATATATATATATATATATATATATATATATATATATATATATATATATATATATATATACATATACATACATACATATTTACTGAAGTTTTAGTTAAGGAATCAGAGTGGGAGATTTGCATTACAGACTGTAAAGCAAATGTTATAGTGAAAACAGAAGAGCAAATTCATTAACACTGTGTGCAGTCATGCAGGTTTTGTGTGTAGTCCAAGCCACATGCCAGAGACCTAAGAAATTAATTAAAGGATCAGTGCACAATGGATCTACAACATGCTCAACTGCATTAAATAAGCAGTGCACAAAAGAGCTGCAACATACACAGCCGCACAAAATGACGAACTTAGGGATGTAATAGGTATGCTAATGGATATCTAAAGCATAGTCCAAACTACACTATGGTGTAGGGAGAGGGTTTTATTTGGGTACAATAAAGGACATACAGCATGAGGTACCTGGAGTCCAGTATTTGAAGTCCAAAAATGGGGCTATTTTTTTATAATATTTATGAATATATACATAATGGAATTCTGGAATTGCATTACTTCTCTACTAAGTCCAGGTATGAAAATTAACCCATGTCCACATCCTGACGAATCGTCTCAAGAAATATCTACCCTCTTTAATTTTAATTCATTCTTTTTCAATTCTATAGCCGATATTACAGCTAAATTTCCCCAGGCAAATTGCAGTCCATGTAACCCCACTAGGTACTCCAATCATACTGATGACACCAATTCCCACTCCACACCTACATTCACTCTAAATCCCATTCCTATTGCTACTATAAAGAAATTGCTTCTGAAACTTGAACCCTGTTCTAATACTCCTGACACCACCTTTGCCGAATATCTAAAATTAGCAGCGATACCATTGGCTACCCCATAAGCATGCTTATCAATAGATCCATCCAGGAATCCTAATCCATACAACTTTTAAAAAAGCATTTACTCTCTCTCTCTATAATGACAGCAACAATATAGATATAGCCAACTTCTGTCGTATTGCCATTCTCTCTCCTATTTGTAAGATCTTGGAAAAATGCCCACATGCTCAGCTTTAACACTTTCTCCTTCACAACCAAATATTGTCACCTACCCAACACGGATTTAGACCCAGCCATAGTACAACTACTACCATCATATCTTTCATGGATACAGTAAATGGAGCCTGAGATGCTGACAAAATTGTCTCCACCATCTTCCTAGATCTATCCAAGGCATTCAATACAGTTTCTCACTCTTACTCCTAACCAAACTCACGAACATCGTACTCTCCCCCACTACACTTAACTGGTTCACATGTTATTTAAATGACAAACAACAGGTTATCAAATGGCAACACTCTTTCTCCCTATGGGTCTATATTAGAACATCGAAGTTTCACAACTTTGAATGTTCTAATATTGATCCCTATTCAGTGAAAGCTGAGAACATCGAACATGCAGAACAGCGACATTTTTCCTAGGGAAAAAATTTGCTGTTCCAAAACACATATACACAACACAACCACACCAAACAAACAGCAATCCACACACATACACCTAAAATCTTACATCTAACCCTACACTAAACTGTACAAACACCACTAACTATCCACTTACCTTAACCCAAACCCTGTCCCTAACCCTAAGGTCCATCACTATCACACACTCACCTCACCCGAGCCCTAACCCTAACTCACCTACCCCACCCTAATCCTCATGTCCACACAATTGCATACTTACCTGACCCGTGCCCTAACCTTAACTCACCTAACCTGCCCTAACTCTCATGTCCACACAATCGCACACATACCTAACCCACACCCTAACCCTAACTCACCTAACCCACGCCCAGTCGCACACTTACCTGAACCCGACCTGTAACTTTCCACCACAATGCTGAAAATAGCAAAGTGACAGAAACAGACAACCAAATTCTTTCCCTAGGACAAAATTTGGTTTTCTGTCGTTTCGCTATTATCGAATAGGGGTCGATATTAAAACATTCGAAGATGTGAAACTTCGATGTTCTAACATAGACCCTCTCCCCATACCTCAACACATCTACTGGAGTTCCCCAAGGTTCTATATTCAGACTCCTCCTATTCAGCATTTTCATTAATGATTTCCACACTTCTATGACTCAAGAATCCCTTAGTCAGTATGCTGACAATTCTGCTATTGTATGTTCAGCTGACACAATTTCAGACCTACAATAGAAAACACAACTAGCCTTCACCACCACCGAAGCCTGGCTGTACAATAACCACCTAGCCCTAAACCCAAATAAATCTAAGATCATACTTTTCACCCCTAAGAAGTCATTATCATTAGACAAATTCAAATTTTCTATTTACTTTCAAAGTAACTCCAAAATTGAAGTCGTTAGACATACAAAACTATTAGGTCTTACTACTGATGAACACCTTGATATCCACATACAATATAATATCCGTAAAACCCATCAAAAACTAGGAATTCTCTATCAACACAATCACTTCCTAAGTCCCTCTACAAAACAAACCCTCGCTTCATCTTACTTACTCCCCTTACTCAAGCTTACTCCCCTCAAGCAGATGCCCTATGCTGACCGTCTAAAAAAACTCCAGCTATACTCTGTCACATATCGCCTACTCAGAGGTGAACTCTGCTTAACATACAAGGCCATGTCAAACCCAGAGCTATTGGACATGCTACACCTAAAGAAATCCCAGTCCCTCAGAGCCACACACTCCAGGAATCCAAACCTGGTCATCACAATGAACAAAACATGCTGGAGGGATTGGTTCCTTTCCCAGAGACTCCCCATACTCTGGAATAGACTGCCCATACATGTCATGCAGAGCACCTCTTTGGCCCTCTTCAAAAGGAACCTTGATGATTGGATGGGAGATAGGAAATTCACCCCGGGGATCACATCAGTCGCCCTGCTAGACAGGGGACCAGGGAAGTAAATATTCTGGGAAGAAATAGCCAGGGAATTGTTATGGCTAGGCTTATATAGGCCCTAGGGCCAATAGCCTAGTACCAACCTATGAACCTATGAACCTATGAACTCATATACGGAGGTCCATTACTAACTAACCTCCAATCCTCACTAAAAAGCTAAGACTTGTTATAACAAAATAGCCATATTTGCTACTAATGCCAATTAGTCTCCCCATCATTACACCAGTCTTCATTCCCTAAAATGGCTTGAAGTCACACAATACCTCTCCTACTTGCAACTAACTATAGCTCATAAAATGATCTTTAAACCTTTAGATTGTTTCTGCCATCGGCTCAATATTTACTTTGTACCTCCAAAAGGACCTTTTAGGTCTGAGAATCAGGCACTCTTGCAAGTTCATAATCCAAACCTGTCAGTCAGTCAGCTCCTTCACTCCTGCTACATTGCTAAAAGTTGGAACATTCTACTAATTAGAGCAACCAAAAAACTTGCCTTTTTTAAAACTTTATGTGAATAGCTATCTTCTACCTGGAACTGTATATGTACCAAGCCTCCATAAGCACTGAAACCAGACATATACCAAGTCTTTTTAAAATAACTTATATGGGTGATATCTCCCTATCATCCATCCTATAATATTCTCTGTAATTCTTCACTGTTCTAAGACCTGGAAATGTGAATGTAATGTTACCTTTTTACTTGTTTTGGAACTATATGCAACTCTTTTCAACAGTGTGTTTAATCTACTCTTGTATTTACTCCTGGATGGAATGCTTAGCTACTCTTTGTATCCCTCCTTATTGAATGAATGTGCTATAGAATTAATTTTACCACTGTTTTTACTGTAGAGCATTTCTCCTAGGGTCTCCACTGAAAATGGACACTGACTGGCCAAGTAGACTTTCCTAGTAAACAAAGTGCAAATAAACAAACGAACAAACAAACAAACAAATAAATAAATAGTCAAGGAAGAACAACACCATTATTTATACTGACACATTCCAGAACATTAAATACCACAGAGAGATGCAAGGGCCCATCAGTACAACAGAGTATAGTACACAGAAACAAATTATTGCAATCACGCCCTGCGCGCCTGGCCCAACTCCAACACAGATATACAGTGAATTCCTGCCTGTGTACCTAATTCCTGCATTAGCATCTTCCCCTAATCAAGCAAACTCCACAGTCATGGCAATATCAGCTGAAACCTTTATGAATCAGTACTTGTCATGACAAGGGAGCACTGCAGTACAGAGACATGTTGCCAAATGCAGTAACAAAAGAGACATGCTCTGTTTCTGTGTGATTTGTACTGGCTGTTAGTGAGAAAACTAAAGCTCTGATTTTGTTGCAGAGTTCGAATCTTTCCATTTTCATTTGCATACTGTGCAGCTTTGAGCAAATGACTTAACTAGACAGTGATTTGGTGCAATTGGGAATTTGAGCTAGGCTCCTTTATGTATTGCTGTACTGCATGCTTAGGAACTACATTCGAGCCTGTGAAACTAAGAAGTTCTGTATTCAGTTACAAACATGCACTAACATAACTTGTGTTATCTCAGCCTGAGTTTTTATTTAGCACTCAAACAACAAGCAGTCTGCATCCTCACAACAGACAGTCTATATCCTCAGCTGTAGGCAGCTAAACCACCACAAACATGCAAAATAATGAATGAATGCATTCATTGGAAACTTATTCTCATTGTTGGGAGAGAAGTTAAGGTTACGAAAATCCTGAAATTAGGTTAGAAGAAGACTGAGGTGCTGAGGTATGGTCTATTTATGCATTTTTTTATTGTATATACATAAAGTGATGGGCAGTTTAAAATGCACAACATACTGTAATATATGATGCTGTTTGGAATGGACATGAGAAACAGAATCTGCCTGCTGCTTGCATGTCATGGTAAGAAATATCACAGACAGCATATCCATTTCTTTTCAAAGTGTGAATCCCTTTACATTTGAGTATAATAGCTACAGGGCATGTGACATGTAGAGTTCAAGTGTTTTTTTATGCCCCCTCAAACAAAATAAAATGCAATGGATTCATGCAATAATTTCTGTTTTTTTTTTTAATGAACTCTGCATATGTTGCAGTATGACTGCTTAAGATTGACTCAAATCAATGAACATTTGCTGCTGTATGTAAAAGTATAATGTCTTGGTGATCAAAGAATACAGCCATTGCCTTTGTAGGGGGAGTGGCTAAGATGCCATGCAGTTAGTAGCATACAAAAAATTTGCTCTGCCTCTTTTCAGTTTTTCTGACTGGATTATACAACTCTATACTAAATAAACTGTTTTCAAAATATTCTTTTTATAACAGCAAATAAGAAGTGAAGAAAATTCAGCAAGGAAAACAGTTTTTGAAGACTTTATATTGATTTTATCCTTTCAGAAGTCTATTCAGTTAAGTGCAGTCTTCAGAAGACTGTAAAAGAGAGACAAACTTACTGTCTGTGTGTTATTTCACAATTAAAATGTATCATTTGCTTTACTTTTACTTACTATAAAAGCATTAAAGGTAAAGTACACTGCCAAGATGAACCAATATTAAAGCAACTGAAAATGAGATAATTGTTTAACTATAGACTTGCCCAAGCAAGAATATTTAAAGGGAAACACACACTTCATAAAGTTTCTAAAAATCAGTTATGTATCTGTTGTGATAAGAATATCAGTTAAATAAAGTTAAATCTTTACAGTTATAATATCTGTAAAATTATAATATTGAATGCTAATTGTATTCATGGGAATTTATACATACAAAACATTTAGAAGTGCATATAAAATAGTTAGATGAATACAAGTAGTGATAATAAGCTCAAATAGGTATAGATATTAGAATGTTAAGTTATAAGAGTGAATATTTTATTTAACTTTACTTCATTGATTTAAGTATTACATATACCAACTAGGGGCGGTCTTCATTATACTTTTGAATGGATGCTGAAACTCTAACATAATGAAACAGTATAAAGAAAAATAAGTGCTGCTACCGTCTGAAGGTTGTAATTCCCAGTGAGAAAAGTATCAAAACCAAAACTGGACACAACCACCACAATGTTATAAAACCAGTATTTAATGTCGAAGTAAAACAAAATAAGATAAAATAAGCGCTTTCACATGCTACACAGACATGCTTCTTCAGATTTCACAAACACATTTTCAAACAGTTCTTAAACACTAACTGCACAACCAAATAATTGAATAATGGATTCAATAATTGATTAATTGAGCAAGCAGTATTTTAAGACAACCAGCTCCTAGATGAAAGCCAGATATAAAGTGAATCATATATAATGAAATGTGTGTATGTGTATCCTGAATACAAAAAATACAATATGATAAGTATATACCCTGGGTTTAGATGTACGTTCAGTACACGCATTTTAGTAAATAGTGTTTTGATATATTTTACATTCTATATTTTTTACATCGGATAGTGTAATATGATGTTGCAAATTGTGTTTTGTTTAAACTATTAATTTTTAGTTAGTTAATCATTACTTTATATTACTTATATTGTATTTTTTGTATTCAGGATACACATACACACATTTCATTATATATGATTCACTTTATATCTGGCTTTCAACTAGGAGCTGGTTGTCTTAAAATATTGCTTGTTCAATCAATCAATTATTGAATTCAATTATTGAATCCATTATTCAATTATTTGGTTGTGCAGTTAGTATTTAAGAACTGTTTGAAAATATGTTTGTGAAATCTGAAGAAGCATGCCTGTGTAGCATGTGAAAGTGCTTATTTTATCTTATTTTGTTTTACTTCGACATTAAATACTGGTTTTATAACATCGTGGTGGTTGTGTCCAGTTTTGGTTTTGATACTTTTCTCATTGGGAATTATAACCTTCAGACGGTAGCAGCACTTATTTTTCTTCATCTTGGTTCCTGTTTCTGTGCTGGCTACTTTCACATGATGGAAAGCACAGCTATAGAATTGGACTACAATCCTGACAATGCCTCCAGGAGTTCAAGGTGGAACAACATAGTAAAAATGCAGAATAATCCCTTGTTGGGCTTAGAGCTACATCATTTATCAATGCCGACTACTGCAGGTACTGTGGATAATTTGAGAGAGTTTAATGACTTGCTTAAAGAGCTGGAGAATGATCTATACAAATTACAAAGGTTATTATGGCAGAGAAGGCATATGGAGGCATGCCTTCATTTTCGTATTGTACCCAGAGGCATGAGAATTTTATGCATGCCTACTTATGGTAATAATCATCCCGAACTGTTGAAGAGATGGCAGAAATTAAATCTAAAATGAAGTTTCAATTATATAAAATTATTGATTGAATATTTCTCCCCTATTGAAGTGGAACTTACACAAAAAGTAGAGTCTCTGAATAGAGATTTACAACACCGCTTCAAGGGAGTGATGTTTGAGAAAAGAATTGACAGCATTTACACTCAGGTCACATTATATAGTGACAGGTTACAGCAAGTCAAATATCATAAGCTGCAACGCGATCAGAAGGACTTTTTGCTTGGTCAGGTGTTTGTTTGGCCCAAATACAATCAACGTTCAGGGCAAATATCGGACAATAATGATGTTCCCCAAACTTTAGATAAAGAAAAGGCATATGTCTATGAACTCGATATAACAACAGAAACAGTCTCAACTGCTGTTTGCAATGAGGAAAGTAAAGGCTCACACAGTATTGACGTGATTACGTCATCAAAAGAGCAACGTGATGATGTTGCATCCTCTGCTCTTCCCTGTAACCAAGAGGCCCTAATGGAGTCGAGAGACAGTGAAGGACCAGGGGCAAGACCGAAGGTATCATCTAGGAAGTCGGAAGATTTTTTTCCATTACCGCTGAAGTTCCGCGACAGAGAAAGGGACAGATCATACAGTCGTGGTCACCAGAAATGCAAGTTTTCAGGGGACAACTTCGGCGTGAGATGAAGGTTACGAAGTTGAACCAGCTGGTCTATAATTTTTCACAACTTGAACTCACTACTGCTGACTATTCCCTCTTAAATAAGGGACTGTCTTTTATTCCTTCTCAGGCAAGTAAACTCAACGAACTTTTAGTCGATCTCAGACTCTTTGGATGCTCAGTGGCATTAAAGTTAATGCACGCTAACAATAAAAATAATAATGATTGTTTGATAGATCGTTTTAAACGTAAAAGTTCTTTTTGTCCACAAATACCAATTAATGTTGAATGTTATATTAATCTATGTGAGAATGATTTCTATGCATATTTTTCTATACAAGGACCTAGATGCATGTACTTTAATTTAAGCCAAGAAGAGAGAAGCTCTTTGAGTAACCTAACTTCTAATAATGACATAGTAATAAAACCTGCTGATAAGGGGGGGGGGGATAGTGGTAATGGATGATGTAGATTATGACCGTGCAATGCTGCCTTTGCTATGTGATATTAATACTTATGTAGAGATAGGTTTTGGATCACTCATGAAAATCATTAACAAAGTATATGATGATATTTATGATCTATTGATGTGCAGGCAAGTCACCAAGAAGCTATATGATTTTTTTCTGGTTAAATTTCCCACAATACCATGTATTAAGGGCCTTCCCAAAATACATAAAAATGTTTTTCCCCTCCCCATGAGACCTATTTTAGCAGGTGAGGGCTAGGTGACTGAAAGGATATCACAATACCTACAGAGCGTACTAGGACCTATTGTTCATAACATTCTGAGCATCTTAAAAGATAGCTACCAGCTAATCTATGATATATCAGCCATCAAGGATAAATTTAAAGATACTTCTTACTTAATGGTAACTTTAGATGTAAGGAATTTATTTACAGCAATCCCCAATGACTACTGCATAGAAGCCGTTAGGAGTATGCTATCAATAACAGAAGGGGTAATGAATGAACAAGGGATATTGGTATGTACTTTATTGGACACCATCCTCAACAATAATGTGTTTATATATCGTGATAAACTTTATGCACAAAAGTGGGGGTAGCAATGGGCACCCCCTGTGCCAACTCTTACGCGAATTTAGTGGTACATTATTGGGAGAGGGCGTTTTTATTTAGTAGCACATACTACCAACAAGTGCTACTATAGAAAAGATTTGTTAATGACATACTACTATTTTGGAAAGGAACTGAGATGGATCTCTTAGAGTTTATCAGTTTTTTGGAGTCGACTACTGATTTTTTGAGATTTACCTCAGAAATCTCTGCAAGAGAAGTATGTTTCTTGGATGTTAAAATAACCAGGATGATGGATGGTGGTCATTCCATGAGTCTATACAGAAAACCTTGTTGGAGGAATACACTTTTATGTTATAGTAGCATGCACCCCAGACATGTCTTTCCTAATGTGGTAAAAGGACAGTTTGTCAGGATATATAGGTTATGTAAAGAGAATCCTGACCTACAGAGGCAGCTTGATGATCTACACACCCTGTTTTTAGACAGGGGGTATAATGATTCTATGATAAATAAAGTTAGATGCTCCATTATGGATAATATAAATGAGAATACTAAAATCACCATGAATCATGCAAATAATAGATCAAGAGGGAGTTATGATATTATAACCCCATTTATTACAAGATACACTAATGACAACAGGAAAGTGGTGGACATAATAAGCAAACATTGGAGTGTACTCACCATAGATGCTAAAACATTGAATATAGTGGGACATAAACCAAGATTCAAATATAGAAATAGTAAGAATTTAAAAAGGCTATTATGTAAGGAACACGCAAAAGATAGAATCAATATATTAAGTATAAATAAAATGGGTACTTTTTGCTGTATGAGATGTAATATGTGTAGATATATAACATTCGAACAACATTTTGTTCACCCTACCATGATGTTTGAGTTTGAACCTAAGCTTTATGCTACATGCGATAGTAAAAATTTAATTTATTTAGCTACATGCACAAAATGTACAGGGTTTTATGTGGGCATGACAGCGAGGAGGTTAAAAGACAGAATATATAATCATATATATGATATCAGGAAAATGAACAACCAGAACGCGTTGGCCAGACATGTTAGTTCAAATGTAGGTCATACTTTTAGGTTCAGGGTGTTACAGATGATATTGCAGAATAAACAAGGGGGTAGTAACCTGAATCACTTAGAATCAGTTGAGCTTGAATGGATCTTTAGAATGAGAGCACATGTAGAACCAGGGCTCAACCAGTCTATTAGCATTAAACCAATACTGGATGCACGTATTTAGATGTATTTTTGGATTCAACCATATATATTTATATATCTCTATATTGTATTTTTATATTATATACTATATATATTATTAATATTTCTTCCATTAATATTTTAAGAGGTAATGAATTATAAGCGCCGGACATGCCTAAGGACCCAAATTTATACCCTGAGTTTAGATGTACATTCAGTACATGCATTTTAGTAAATAGTGTTTTGATATATTTTATATTCTATATTTTTTACATCGGATAGTGTAATATGATGTTGCAAATTGTGTTTTGTTTAAACTATTAATTTTTAGTTAGTTAATCATTACTTTATATTACTTATCATATTGTATTTTTTGTATTCAGGATACATATACACACATTTCATTATATATGATTCACTTTATATCTGGCTTTCAACTAGGAGCTGGTTTAAAATATTGCTTGCTCAATCAATCAATTATTGAATTCAATTATTGAATCCATTATTCAATTATTTGGTTGTGCAGTTAGTATTTAAGAACTGTTTGAAAATGTGTTTGTGAAATCTGAAGAAGCATGCCTGTGTAGCATGTGAAAGTGCTTATTTTATCTTATTTTGTTTTACTTCGACATTAAATACTGGTTTTATAATATCGTGGTGGTTGTGTCCAGTTTTGGTTTTGATAATGAAACAGTATACATAATTAATACAACTTAATTCTGATGAAAGTGCACTGATATTTTCTATGTGCACATAGTTTAAACAAAATATTTATACTAAAATTGTCAAATAGTTGTCAAAAATTACACTCAAAGCTGTAATGTTATGAGACAATTTCTTACTTATATTTAAGACTGTACAAGATACAGTTTTCATATAAAATAGATTTCTAATTTGTTACCTGGGGAGTTGTGGGAGGAAACTTTTAAGTGAACATATATTTTTACATGATGAAATCTTCTCTATAGACTGGTAGAAATGATATAGGTTCATAGGTTGATACTAGGCTATCTGCCCTAGGGCATTTATAAGCCTAGCCAGAGTGTGTTTGGCTTTCACCACCCTTTTAGATTAGTTGACTGTGCCTCTGTATAGTAGGTCACAGAAGGTAGCCCTTTTAAGGTTAGTTTACTGTACCGCTGTCAAGCAGGGACACAGAAAAGATCCCAGGGGTAAACTTATGATCTCCCATCCACTCATCAAGATTTCTCTTGAAGAGGGTCAGTGAGGGGCTCTGCCTAACATGGATTGGGATGTTGTTCCAGAATGAGGGGAGCCTCTGGGATATGAATCTGTCCCTCCAGCATGTCCTATTTATTTCTGTGCTGAGGTTCAAGTCCCTAGAGCATGTAGCTCTAAGGGATTTGGATTTCCTGAGGTGAAGCATGTCCATTAATTCTGGGTTGGACATGGCTTTATACGTCAGACACAGATCGCCTCTGAGTAGGCGATACACAACTGAGTAGAGCTGGAGTTTCTTAAGCCGAACTGCAAAGGACATCTATTTGAGCCCCTTGATTCTCTTGGTGAGGTACTTTTGGGGTCTTTCCAGTTGCTGCAGGTGTCAGGTAAGGTACATCCCAAATGGAGCATTGTATTCAATTATGGGCCTGATAAGTGATGAGTAGAGGGGCACAATGACCTCTCTTGATCTAGATGTGAACCCTTTCGTGATAAGGTGGGCTATATAGAATGTCTTTCTAACCACTTTGGCAACGTGATTGTCAAAGGAGAGATTGCTATCTACTTGGGTCCCCAAGTCCCTAATTACTTCCTCCATACTTAATGGATTACCACCTATGTGGTAATTTGTGGGCACTTTGTTTTTCCCAAAGGGGATGACTATGCACTTTTTGGCATTTAGCTTTAGGCCATGGCTCTGGCACCAGTTATCATCTCTTTGAGACCCTTTTGTAGGATGCTTGTGTCAGCTGGAGAGTCGATTATGGCACCCAGTTTGCAGTCATCTGCAAACTTGTTCAGCCATAGTCCACCCGTGTTAACCTGTACCTCGGAGAAATATATACCGAACAAGAGAGGTCTCAGGACTGAGCCTTGTGGGATGCCACTTGTAACTGGTTTAGAGTCTGATATGGCACCTGCTATTCTAACCATGTGGGTTCTATCCCTGAGCCAGTTTGCAACCCATCTTGTGACATAGGGGTTGATATTTAAGCTGGTGAGCTTATTTATAATGCCCGAGTGGGGTATTGTGTTGAAGGCTTTTGCGAGGTCCAGGTAGGCTGTGTGGACTACCTTCCCTTCATCTATGGCTTTGGTACCTGTTTCAAAGAAGTCAACGAGGTTCAAGAGGCACGATCTGCCCTTAACAAAGCCGAATTGGGTAGGATCCAGTATCTGGAGGTTCCCAATGTCTTTGTTTATGATTTCCATGATGATACGCTCATAGCTTTGCAGTCCAGGCTAGTCAGGCTTATAGGGCAATAGTTTCCGGGGTCTGTTGTGGCACCACCTTTGTGGAGTGGGACCACTGTTGCTGTACGCCATACATTGGGTACATATCCTGTAGTAAGGCTGAGATTGAACAGTGACTTTATATGAGGGTTTAGTTCTTCTTGGAGCTTGTGTAAGACACAGCCTGGGACACCGTCTGGTCCCATTGATGCTGTGTTTTTTGCTTTGGAGAGGGCAGCTCTCACCTGTGCATCTGTGATCTCAAGAAGGCTACACTCTGTTGGGATAGACATTTGCTCTTTTGGGGGGGAAGGGGGGAGAAGTTTGCACTGAACCTTTCTGCCAGGATGTTGGCAATGTCTGTGGGTTCAGTGTATTTTTTGTCATTTTGCACTAACTCAGAGCATATCTGGGAGTTGCCTCCCAGGTTTCTGACATAACTAAAGAAGGCCTTGTGATTATCTTTAGTGTCTTGTGCAATTTTTCTTTCAAAGCTGGCCTTAGATGGTTTTATGAGGGATCATAGTTTCTTGCTAGTACTGATCAGAGATGCCTTCCCTTTTTGGGATTTTGCTCTATCTTGTAGTAGCTTTCTCCTTCTGTTGTATAGCTTATTTATGGCTGGGGTCCACCAGACAGGTCTCCTGCCTTTGGAGGAGTGAGTCTTGGTTTTATTTGGGATAGCATGCTCCATGCATTCCTGTAGGTGTCCATAGAATGCTTTTGTAAAGGATTCTGCATTTTGGGCCGTATTTTCCACTGGCCCGGGGGCTTTGAAGGATTCCACCTCGGTTTTGAAAAGTGTGAAGTTTGCTTTTGAGAAGTTCTTTACCGTGGTTTCCCTGGCTAGGGGTGGGGACAGAATATGGATGTCCAGTGAGATTAGTTTATGGTCTGATCTTACCAATGAGGGGTATACCTCTGGTGTGGAACATAGAGACTCCATGTTGGTGATGACCCGATCCAATATGTTTTCCCCTCTTGTGGGAGTGGTGACCAGTTATTACATAGCATTTGAGTTTATAAATTCTAGGAACCATTGGGCAAGGGTGTTTGGGCTTGAGTAATTTTCCCAATCAATGTTTGGGTAGTTGAAGTCACCCAATATAATGGTGTTTGGAGAGACCTTCATATTCTCCAGTGTTCTCAGGAAAGCCGAGTGAGGTTCCGGTGTTTGGGAGGGTGGTCTGTAGCAGGCTACAAACTGAAAAGCAGTTTTGCCCACTGTTAGTAGCACATGGATGGTCTCTGATGCTTCGTGCAGTGCCACTAACCTAGAGGTGTGGGTATCTTTGATAAATATGGATACTCCCCCTCATTTTGTGGTTCGGTCTGAGTTTTGGGGCCGGAAAGCATGGTGTGAAGTTTAGCCTGTTAGTGCTGGGGTGCCCTTAGATATGCATCTTAGGTTCTTTAAGAACTCATACATGCATACAATGCTTTATGTCAAGATATTTGATTTATATACTGAAATATTAATTATTAAATGGAGGATAATAATAAACAGTATAAAATATATGATATAATAATCTTTTATATAAAACTGGTTGATTTCTAGAATGTAAATGTTTGTTTTGGAACTAGTCTTGATATTTTAAATGTATAAGAAAGTTAATGCTATTTTTGATATAGCAATGACAGACTGACTTGTTTCATTTGACACTTAATAAATTTAGTTCAGATGTAAAGTTAGTTTAAATAGCTAAACTCTAAAAGGTCGTTAGAAGAAATCTGTGTGGAATAATATAAGTAATTGAATAAATGCCTTTGGAGGTAGAAGCAGAGAGTAGATAGAGAAATACTAAGGGATAATAGAGGGTGATTTACATGACTCTTAAAAACCTCAGCTTTGGCCGGCTAAAAACTAGCTGTATTCAACTGGACGTATAAGAGAATTTAAGTACCTTTATCCGCACTTTTTTTTTTCAAAAAATACAGTATTTAAATTGATTTTAACTGTGTTGCAGGAATATTAACTGAACTGGAAGTTAGTCAGTGTTTGCTGAATTTTATTATTTGCTAGTAATTACAGGTGTGGGGGTAGCCACATTCTTTGATTTCCTGCCCTTGCCTATTTAAGTGGTACAGTGTGAAATATTTTCTGCTTAAAAACCTGAGCTTTGGCTGGTTAAGAACTAGCTGTATTCAACTGGACGTATAAGAGAATTTAAGTACCTTTATCTGCACTTTATTTTCAAAAAATACAGTATTTAAATTGATTTTAACTGTGTTGCAGGAATATTAACTGAACTGGAAGTTAGTCAGTGTTTGCTGAATTTTATTATTTGCTAGTAATTACAGGTGTGGGGGTAGCCACATTCTTTGATTTCCTGTCCTTGCCTATTTAAGTGGTACAGTGTGAAATATTTTCTGCTTAAAAACCTCAGCTTTGGCCAGCTAAGAACTAGCTGTATTCAACTGGACGTATAAGAGAATTTAAGTACCTTTAAGTCCAACACAAAAGAAGCCAGCACCATGCCAGTAAAGCGTTTATTGCGATCTGGTACCTCGGCTTTTCACCTTCAAATGGATCACAAATACAAAGTGCTGTTAACTCTTATTTATACAAATTTTTCTAAGTTAATCAGCACCAATTACTCAATTACAACATTTTCTAGGTGAATTTAAAGTGCTCTGCCATTATTTTGTTATACAAATCTTGAACATTAAAACAAGACATCCACAATCATTGCCTTCATAATTACTATTGTTAAGCTAATAAATTCCATATGTTATTTTATTATCAAATATATAAAAAATAGTATAACAATATATGTGTAAGAGAAAGAAAAGGAATAAATTTAGATTGCTTCCAAGTAATTTAAATTGAAAAGAACCAATGTGACAACATACATGTGCATATACACGTATATGCAAAATTAAAGAAGTATGACCTCTGTAAATCAATTTTTGTCAACTATTTAATTAATCTATAATGACTATGTAAAAAATACATAACTAATCAATGTTAAATACTTAGTTCTAAGTTCAGTCCATGTGGTTTCAATGTGTTAAATTTAAGAATCATCCTGGTCTCTAATTCGAGTAATTTTTGAACTAGTAGTCCCCCATTTTCACAATTAAAGGGTTTGCCCAACACACAAAATTTTAAACTACTAGGGTCACTTTTGTGTTTCTCCAAAAAGTGTTTGGCCACCGGACTATAATCATTTTTGTTCCTAATATCTTTTATGTGTTCCAAAACTCGAACACGAACCATCCTTTTAGTTTGACCTATGTACCACATGTTAAGACATGAACAACCCAATAAATATACCACTCCCATAGATTTACAGTTGAAATAATGTCTGGCTTTAAAAGATATTCCATTAATATTAGTTATGTTATTGATCCTGCTACAAACACTACACTGTCCACATGAAAAAGTACCTACAATATTATCATTAATTACCACTTCACCTTTACTAAAAAAGTTATAGTTTAATAATTCCTTTAAGTTTTTACCTCTTTTATAAGAAAAAATTATATGTTTGGGAAATATTAAACCAATGTTTTCATCCTCACAAATCAGATACCAATATTTTCGTATAATCTTACACACTTCTTTAGATAAAGGGGAATATTTTGTAACAAAAAATAACTTAGACTCACTAGTCTTTATATCATCTTTACTTCTTCCCCTTGATGTAATATTATTTCTTATTTCAATAGTTGATGAACTTCGTCTCTCCTGTCTAACCTGTCTTTGATGTTCATATTCTAAGTGGTCTATGATTCCTAATACTTTATTTTTTGAAAATAACAAATGATCATTTCTGTAGCCTCTCTTAGATAACCTTGATTCAACCTTACTTAATTCAAAATATCTATCATTAACATCACTGGTGTGATTATAAATCCTTTGAAATTCACCAAAGGGAAGAGACCAAATCAAATGTTCCGGATGCATACTTTCTGCATGTAGAAACATATTTACAGAAGTTGCATTCCTATAAGGCCCGTATCCTATTTTATCATCTTCATGAAACAAAGTTATATCAAGGAAATTAATCATATCTCTATCAATTTCATAAGAAAATTTTAGACCATGATCATTATTATTTAATTCTTCAAAAAATTCTATAAATTCAAAAATCTCACCACTACATATTAATATGAGATCATCAATAAACCGCTTATAAAATATTACATTATTTTGATAGAAAGAAGTTAAATAAATATATAACTTTTCAAAATAATCCATATAAAGTATGGCATATGAGGGCGCAAAAGCAGCCCCCATAGCCGTCCCTTTGATTTGAAGAAAAAAATCTTTATTGAAACAAAAATAGTTATGGGAAAGACAAAATTCTAACAATTGTATCAAAAATGAGGTTCTAGGACCATCTTCCAACATATTTTGAACAGCTTCAAGTCCCCACCTTCTATTGATATTGGTATATAATGCCTTCACATCTATAGTTACCCAATAGTAGCTATTTTTCCATTTGATTTCACTAATTTTATCTAATAAATCCTGAGTATTAGAGATGTGAGCTGAAATTCTAGACAGGTGACTTTTTAAATGGAAGTCCAAAAAAATATTAACTTTACTCAAAAAGGATTCTTTGCCTGAGACTATAGGTCTCCCTGGTGGCTTTATTAGGTTTTTGTGCACTTTTGGTAATGCATAGAAGGTTGGCGTCATTGGTTTTTTAACATATAACTTTCCTACATCACTTTGATTAAGGAAACCAAGATGCTCCCCTCTTATTTTTCAAAAAATACAGTATTTAAATTGATTTTAACTGTGTTGCAGGAATATTAACTGAACTGGAAGTTAGTCAGTGTTTGCTGAATTTTGTTATTTGCTAGTAATTACAGGTGTGGGGGTAGCCACATTCTTTGAATTCCTGTCCTTGCCTACTTAAGTGGTACAGTGTGAAATATTTTCTGCTTAAAAACCTCAGCTTTGGCCGGCTAAGAACTAGCTGTATTTAACTGGACGTATAAGATAATTTAAGTACCTATATCTGCACTTTTCTTTTCAAAAACTACAGTATTTAAATTGATTTTAACTGTGTTGCAGGAATATTAACTGAACTGGAAGTTTTGACTCTGCTCTTCAGTTAGTCCCACCCACCCTCCCTGTTTTTGTTTTGGTGTTAATCTTAGTGAACTTGAAACTGCTCGCCCCTCTTGTAAATTTGTGTTTGGATACCCCTTCTGGGCCCATCTCATTTGCTCACTCAACTGAGTGCAGTGAGATCATATTATGATTTCAGGCACTCCTACTGTGTACAAAGAGAACATCTGGGAAACAGACAAAAACATTTAAGCTTGTTTCCTGCCTTTCCTGTTAAGTGGTATAGACTATTTGTAGGCTTCTGAGCCCCCAAGCCCTTCTGTGTTGGAGGGAAGCCTTCTAGCTTATTTTTTAGTTGGATTTTTAGGGGAGGACAGCGGCAATTGCGTTTTACTTATTTTTTTTCTTATAACTAGCCAGTTTTCTAGTTTCAGCACTCAAATTTGTTGTTTTGATCTCAGCACTTGTTCAGAAAAAAAAAGAAATTCATCTGCTTTTACTGTACTTGTGTTTCTACCTACTTTATTTTACTTTTGCATCATCTTAAAAGTACTCAATTGTATTTATTACTGCTTGGTGTAACTCATTCTAAGCCTTTTGGTTTAAACACTTGGGCTTCGGGCCAGTTGTTTTGCACTGAGAGGGTTTGTGATTTGCACTGTAGTGGCAGAACATGTAGCTTACATCCTTCTAGGTTGGGAACTGCTGATTGAGGGCTCAGTGTCATTCTAAAAGTGTATTAATTCTGGTTTAAGCACTTGGGCTTTCAGGCCAGTTATTTTACATTAAGAGGGTTCGTGGTCTGCACTCTTGTGGGAGGAGAGGCTGGACTCTGCCCTTCTGAGCTGGGAATTTCTGGTTAAAGGCTTATAGTGCATGCATATCTGAAATGCTTCTTACTGAAGTTGGTGCGCCTTGTTTGCTGTGGCATAGACTGGATTCGGGCCTGCTGGATCTAGCTTTGTTTGTGTAACTTGAGCATTAACCCAGGCATTCTCTAAAGTATTCAGTTGTATTTATTACTGCTTGGTAGTAACTTGATTAAAGTGTAGCTATCATTCTAAGTCTTTTGGATTAAGCACTTGGGCTTCAGACCAGTTGTTTTACATTAGGAAGGTTTGTGGAATGCACTGTGGTGGCAGGACAGGTAGCTTTCATCCTTCTAAGTTGGGAACTGCTGATTGAGAGCCCAGTGTCTGTTATTCTTAAAGTGTATTAGTTCTGGTTTAAGCACTTGGGCTTCAGCCCAGTTATTTTACATTAAGAAGGTTTGTGGTCTGCACTCGTGGGAGAAGAGGCTGGACTCTGCCCTTCTGAGCTGGGAATTTCTGGTTAAAAGTTTATAGTGCCTGAATATTTGAACTGTATCTTACTGAAATTGGTACACCTTGTTTGCTGTAGCATAGACTAGATCCAGGCCTGATGAATCTAGCTTTGTTTATATGCTTGTTGTTTGTTTGCTTGTTATTTCCCTGGAACGCTAATTCCACCTAATAAGCGGCTTCTCAGCGCTTCTGTGGATCACTAGTGATATCTGCATTGCTTACTTTAAACTGAACCAAAGGAACCTGCACAAAAGTTACTTATAAAAAATCAAATAAGTGCAGAAATACGAAGAGGTAGACCACTGAAGTATATCCAAAGCATTTAATGTAACCACAAAACGGAAAAAAATACACGGAACTGCCAGACATGAACGCTTTTAAAATCCTTCCATGCGTTTTCGTCTATTCATTGACTTCATCAGATAAATACAAATGCAAACTTCATCTACTCCACTTATATATAGTTTAAATCATTATTATTACAGCCAATAAAAATCATTATCTGATCAATTTCCTGCTAATTTGTTTAAAACAATTAAATTATTGCATAAAAATATTGTGTTAAAATTTAATGTGTTGTATTTTATAACTTGTTAATAATTAAAAAAAAATCTTTATAGTTAAAAACAGTTAAAATCCTTTATTTGTTTAGAAACATTTATTTTCCTAAATATATAAAAATATAAATATAAATATAAAAATCTGGCTTGAAGGAATTCCAAATGCCATCTAGTGGCTAGTTATATTATAGTTTTTATACCTCTTTCAAAGCTTCGCTGACCTTAGTTTTAATATAGGTAAAATAGAAATAAACTCATTTAAACCTGGAAATTTCCCTGCTTCCAGGGTCACTTGCCACCATAGTTCTCTAAACTCAATTCTTTCTTCCCAAGGACCACCTCTAATATCCTGTTAAATTTGTTCTAATACCATACATTTATATTTGTATTCTAAACATATTTTACTGTGTTTATATAAGACATTGCACTCTTTCTCCATTGTTATTTCATATGTGTGCTCATAGATCCTTCTCTTTAGCATTCTCTCAGTTTTTCCTATGTAGAAGGATCCACATTTTTCACAAATTGCCATATAAACTATTCCCTTGGATTCACAGTTATAATATTCCAAACTGTGAATCCATCTTTTTCTACTTTCCAAATAAAAATAATTATTATTTATTATATATGTACACTGACTACAATGCCCACATTTGTATGTACCTATTCGTTTTCTATTATTATTAAGTTTCTTTTTATTTTCTATAATATTTCTAATACTTTATGAATTCTTGTATATTATTTTTCTAGGTATTTTGGATACACTGTCAATATCTGTGAAGGTTATAAATTTCTCCCATTCTGCCTTAAATATTTTTTTAATATAATTGTTTACTCCATTGTATTCCAATACTAAAGCTTGTTGGAATTCTTCCCCATGATCCTGATTTTTGTTAATACTTTCCTTTTTGTTATTATCACTTGTTTTTTTATTATTATTATTTTTGTAAATAGGTGCAAATTTAGTTTCTCTTCCATCTTCAACTTCCTTCCTGATTCATTTGATGAAGTCTAGTGGATATCCCCTTTCTCCAAACATTTTCTCTAGTAATTCACATTCATCCTTAAAATCATTTTCTAAACTAGTCATGGGACTACCCCTGACAAATTGCCGTTTGACAATATTTCTTTTGCAATGAAGGGGATGTGCACTCTCAAAATGTAGGAATGAGTTACAAAATGTATTTTTTCTAAGTATTTTTGTTTCCAATTCTTGCCCTACTTTATATACTTGTAAGTCTAAATATTCCAGTTCATTTTCTGAGATTTTATGGGTGAATTTCAAAAATTTCATAGTATTACTCATATATGTCAGGAATTCATAGAATCTATCTCTTCCTGCTGTCCATAGAATTACTATATCATCTAGAAATCTATGGTACATGATCCAGCATGTCTTATATTCAGAGTCCAAGATGTATTTTTCTTTCCAATTTGCTAGTATTAAATTGGCGTATGTTGGGGGGCATGCTGCTCCCATAAATACGCCTTGTATTTGTTGAAAAAATTCACCTTTGAAGTGAATAAAACAATTTTTCAATATTAGACTCATCAACCAGATATTAACTAATTTTTTGTTATGTGTCATCTCTTTATTTTCATATATTATTTCTTCTAACATTGCCATACCTTCAGTATATGGAATACAGGAAAACAAACCCACAATATCTATGGTAATGAAAAGTAGATTGTCATCACTTATTTGCTCTGGTATTTCTTTTAAAAAATCCCAGGAATCTTTTAATATACTTGGTCGTCTTGTCCACAAACTTTTTAATTTTGTATCCACGTATTTAGCAAGGGTATATGTTTTAGATCCCTCTGCTGATACTATAGGTCTGAGAGGTGGATCCCATTCATTTTTGTGGACTTAAGGTATACCAAATATAGTGCGGGTTCTTGGCTTATCTACTTTTTAGAAATTTGTAAGTGTTATAATCAATAATTTCCTCTTGTAACATATCATTCAAACTGATATCAATTTTATTATAAGCTATGTTCATTTCATTCATGGAAACCACTATATATTTAGTTTCATCCCATAGTATATTGTTCATTTTACTCTCATATGTGATGTTATCCATAAAAACTATACCTCCCCCTTTATCTGGTTTCATGACTCTAATACCTTTGTTCATTTTTATTTCATACATCAATTCACCCTCTTTTTTACCTAAATTCAATTTATATTTGGGTTCATTTTGCCACTTTCTTGTCTCACTTTCAACCATTATTATTATTTATTTTACATTAAGAAGGTTCGTGGTCTGCACTCTTGTGGGAGAAGAGGCTGGACTCTGCCCTTCTGAGCTGGGAATTTCTGGTTAAAGGTTTATAGTGCCTGAATATTTGAACTGTATCTTACTGAAATTGGTACACCTTGTTTGCTGTAGCATAGTCTAGATCCAGGCCTGCTGAATCTAGCTTTGTTTATATGCTTGTTGCTTGTTTGCTTGTTATTTCCCTGGAACGCTAATTTCACCTAATACGTGGCTTCTCAGCGCTTCTGTGGATCACTAGTGATATCTGCATTGCTTACTTTAATTATTTCCTTGTTTCACTTGAAAGAAAGTTACTGTTTGTCATTTTTGCATTTAAGTTTCCTGTAACACATTGCACTTAAGTTACCTGGCACTTGCTCACTAAAGCAATTATATAAGTCAGCACTAAAAATTAAAAGCACTACACCCTCACCCCCCACTGGCCCTTGTTTTCAATTATAAAGGAATACCCAATATTATTCTAGCATGTCCAAAGGTCAGTTGTCAATCTCCTCTCCGGTCCAGCTGGTGAATCTGGGAATCTTGAGGCAATGTTACAACTGCCTTATGTACACAGACAACCCTCTCCTCCTCCCAACAAATTCAAACACATGTGAGAGATGCAACCATATAGCCAAACTGGAGGCTAAGCTCTCTCAACTCAGTACTGGCATAACCAGTCAGGAGGAGAAGGAAACCACACTCACTACAATTCCAGTCTCACATAGACCTACCACAACAGCAAACCAAACGCATAATCACACAAAAACATACTCGGAGGCTCTAAATAAAGATCTGCCTAAGCAGTAGAGACCTCCAAAGCAGAAACCCAAGCAACCGCTACCCCAAAACAAAACACGTGCAACACATATCTCACAAAGCCAGTGTGCTGAACAGTCACAGCCCTTAAGACTAAACAACACACCTGATACACTTGTAATATATGACTCTGTCATCAGGCGGGATGCTCACAAGGCTGAACAAGGAGAGGGTCACGGTGAGCAGCCTGTCAGGTGCTAGGATCTGCCACATAACACAAGCACTCAGGTCACTCCAAGGCAAGTACAAATATGACTCAGTCATTGTCCATGCTGGTGTGAATGACCTGAGACGTACCTCCCTGGACAACATGAAAAGAGACATAGAGGAGCTCTCTGAGCATGTAGCCCAGGCCAGTATGACCCTGACCTTGAGTAGCATCTTACCCTCACCAAGAATGATGCCACAATATGAAGACAAGATGATCAATTTCAACAACTGGCTTAAGTACTGGTGTCATTCAAAGGGGATCCAATGCCTGTCAGCTTGGGATGATATGCTCGACAAGCCACGATGCTTTGCTAGGGACGGCTTGCACCTGTCACCCCTGGGCTTTCGGATATTGGCAAAGGCTCTTGCTACCCCCATAGTGCCTTTTTTAGGCAAGGCTCAAAAGACAAACCCACCTCCATAGGTATCACAAGGGATAAGAAACTAAGGGTAATGCTACTCAACGCCAGAAGTCTAAACCTGAAGATGCATGCACTCGAAACTCTCCTTAGCATGGAGAACATCGATATCTGTGCAGTAACAGAAACCTAGTTCAGGGCTCCCAAGAGCACCCCAGCACTACCAGGTTATACCTCATACCATGCTTTTTGGCCCCAAAACTTGGACCGAACCACAAAAGGAGGGGGAGTATCGATATTCATCAAAGATAAGATAAAACTGCCTTCCAGTTTATAGCCTGCTACAGACCACCCTCCCAAACCCAGGAACCCCACTCGGCCTTCCTGAGAACACTGGAAAATATGAAGGTCTCTCCAAACACCATTATATTGGGTGACTTCAACTACCCAAACATAGACTGGGAGCATTACTCTAGCTCCAACACCCTAGCCCAAAGGTTCCTAGAATTTATAAACTCAAATGATATGTAATAACTTGTTACCACTCCCACAAGAGGGGAAAACATACTGGACCTGATCATCACCATCATGGGGACTCTATGCTCCAGACCAGAAGTGTATCCCTCACTGGTAAGATCAGACCATAAACTAAACTCACTAGATATTCACATCCCGACCCCACCCCCAGCCCAGAAAACCACAGTGAAAAACTTCTCTAAAGCAAATTTCACACTCCTCAAAACCGAGGTGGAGTCCTTCAAAGCCCCCGGGCCTGTGGAAAATACAGCCCAGACCGCAGAATCCTTTATAAATGCATTCTATGAACACCTTCAGGAATGCATGGATCATGCGATCCCAAATAAAACCAAGACCCAATCCTCCAAAGGCAGACGTCCTGTCTGGTGGACCCCAGCCATAAACAAACTATACAATAGAAGGAGGAAGCTACTAAATGACAGAGCAAAATCCCAGAAAGGGAAGGCATCACTGATCAGTATTAGCAAAAAACTACGGGCACTCATAAAATTGTCTAAGGCCAGCTTCGAGAGAAAAATTGCACAGGACACTAAGGATAATCACAAGGCTTTCTTTAGTTATGTTAGGAACCTGGGTGGTAATTCCCAGGTATGCTCAGAATTAGTCCAAAATGACAAAAAATACACCGAACCCACAGACATTGCCAACATCCTAGCTGACAGGTTCAGCGCAAAGTCCCCCCCCTCCCCCACCAAAAGGGCAAATATCTATCCCAGCAGAGTGCTGCCCCCCTGACATCTCAAATGCTCAGGTAAGAACCGCCTCCAAAGCAAAAACACAGCATCAATGGGACCAGACGGTGTCCCGGGCTGCGTCCTACATGAACTCCAAGAAGAGCTAAACCCAAACATAAAACTACTGTTCAATCTCAGCCTTACTACAGGATATGTGCCCAAAGAGTGGCGTACAGCAACAGTGGTCCCTCTCCATAAAGGTGATGCCTCAACGGATCCTGGAAGCTATCGCCCCATAAGCCTGACTAGCTTGGTCTGCAAAGCTATGGAAAGGATCATCATGGACCTCATAAATAAAGATACTGGGGACCTACAGACACTGGATCCTAGCCATTTCGGCTTTGTTAAGGGCAGATCCTGCCTCTTAAACCTGGTTGAGTTCTTTGAAACAGTCACCAAGGCCATTGACGAGGGGAAGGTGGTCCACACAGCCTACCTGGACCTCGCAAATGCCTTAGATACAATACCCCACTAGGACATTATAGATAAGCTCACCAGCTTAAATGTAAACCCCTATGTAACTAGATGGATTGCAAACTGGCTGAAGGACAGAACCCACATGGTTAGAATTGCTGGAGCCATGTCAGACTCCAAACCAGTTACAAGTGGCGTCCCACAAGGCTCAGTCCTGGGACCTGTCTTGTTCAGTATATATTTCTCAGAGGTACAGGCCAACACGGAAGGACTGTGGCTGACCAAGTTCACAGATGACTGCAAACTGGGCGCCATAATCAACTATCCAGCCGACACAAGCATCCTCCAAAAGGGCCTCATAGAAACAGACAAGTGGTGCCAGAGCCATGGCCTCAAGCTAAACGCCAAAAAGTGTATAGTCATCCCCTTCGGCAAAAACAAAGTGACCACAAATTACCACATAGATGGTAATCCATTAAGTATGGAAGAAGTAATTAGGGACCTGGGGACCCAAGTTGATAGCAATCTCTCATTTGACAACCACATGGCCAAAGTGGTTAGAAAATCATTTTAGAAAGCCCACTTAATCATGAAGGGATTCACATGTAGATCAGGGGAGGTCATCGTGCCTCTTTACTCATCCCTCATCAGGCCCATAATTGAGTACAATGCCCCTTTTGGGATGTACCTTACCAGACACCTGCAGCAACTGGAAAGACCCCAAAAGTACCTCACCAAGAGGATCAAAGGGCTCAAACAGATGCCATATGCTGCCCGGTTAAAGAAACTCCAGCTCTACTCAGTGGCATACCACCTGCTCAGAGGCGATCTGTGCCTGATGTATAAAGCCATGTCCAACCCGGAATTAATGGACATGCTGCACCTCAGAAAATCCAAATCCCATCGAGCTACGTGCTCGAGAGAATTGAACCTCAGCACTGAAATAAATAGGACATGCTGGAGGGACAGATTCATAACCCAGAGGCTCCCTTCACTTTGGAATAAAATCCCAGTCCAGGTTAGGCAGAGTCCCTCATTGACTCTCTTCAAGAGAAATCTTGATGAGTGGATGGGAGATCATTGATTTACTCTGGGTATCACTTCTGTGTCACTGTTAGACAGATGCACAGTATACTAACCTCAAAAAAGGGCATAGAAAATGCATTTTAAAATGGGTGGCGAAAGCCAAACACACTCTGGCTAGGCTTGTAAATGCCCTAGGGCAGATAGCCTAGTATGAACCTATGAACCTATAATAAAACAGAAACATTATTAATAAATAAGAAAGTAACTTCCATTTTAAGAAATTATAAAGAACTCAGTTGGGAAAACAATTGACTTAATTACTTAGGAATTATTATAAAACCCAAATAGAAGGATGCAGTATTGCTAAATTATAAAACTGTAGTCAGCAGCATATCAAATGTAATTGGAAATTGGAATAAAATATATTTCACAATGGAGGTTAGGCTTATATTAATAAAAATGATAATTGTACCAAAATATTATATCTTACTCAATCATTAATTCTATTCCCTCCTAAAAATATAATTAGAAGGTATAAATTATATATTATTAAAAATTTTCTGGTATCCACAAAAAACGAGAATATGCTACAATTGGCATGAAAAATCTGGGAAGAGGATGGTATTGAATTCCCAAATATTGATCTTTATATTAAATCTGTTATATTAAACATTGTAAATCTCTGGCTAAATTCAACATATAGTTCAAATTAGAAACTATTATATGACTTAATTCTAGTTTCTAATACTGTACCTAAGTCTTAGTATTCCATCCAACATTAGTATGTCATATTGGACTCTAAAAGACTATTGTATAAATAACAAAAATATTAATGACTGTACGTTTGGTAGTAAACATATATTAACTGTATTTAAAACAGTAATGGAGAGTAACTATTCGATCAAGCAAATGTTACTCAATGTTTCCTATAGTTTATACTACTGGCGCTGTCTGGAATCTTTTAATTAACATATAATAACTAATCTTCGGCAAAATTATCTAAAATTCTGTTTTCAGTTTTTGGATGGAAACAAAATTTGCTCTGGAGAAAGACTTTTAGCCAGACATAATACAAATAAAAGTATTTGGTTAGATATAGGGCAGGATTCACGAAGCCTCCATGTAAGAGTTATAACTCATACACGGAGGCTGCAGTTAAACAGAGTGATGTCAGCATGCTCTGCATATTAATGAGAGCATGCTGAATCACACTTAAGGCCAACACGGTCCATGTAAGACAGTAGGGGGCGTGTCTGTAGGCCGAGCCCTGTAGGCGGACACGCCCTCAGAAGAGGAAAAGTACCCAAAGTAAACACCCACGACAGAGTCCAGGGAAATGTGAATAAACAGAACACAACACATGCCCCCACAGACTATGAACAGAAAACATATAAATAAACATGTTTTATATATTTTTTTAAATTGTAAAAATGTTTAACCTTGAGTCTTCGTTTGAGCGTGCCCGTAGCGCAGCTACAGTTAGCAGTCAGTGGGTAAGCATATAAGAACTAAATATGCAAAATAAGCCAGGAAGCAATAGCAAAGCAGTAGAGATGTTGGCTAAAGAGCAGGCAGTCATGGTTTGAGCCCCCACAACACCAATTTTTTTTTTTTTTGCAAAATAAGCAGGAAACTAGTCCCTGACAAATATGTACACATAAAACCACAATTTATGTAAAATGTAATGAAATAGCCCATTTATATTGAAGACATGTGAGGTAACAAAAGAATAAAAAATGCCAGATGTGCTTATAGCTGAGCTACAGTTTAACAGAGTGAGTGCATCTGCCTGTAGATGAGCAGTGGTTTAACTGGTGCAAAATGAGTGCCCGCAGTGGTCTAACATGCTAAATCTATGTGCCCCTAACTGAGCTGAGCCTAATATGCGTGCCAATAGCCAAATGAGGCTTAAACCAGCGTACCCCGTTTGTGCGGAGCTGCGCACCGCGCAAACAAGCTAACCGACGGGCAACGTTGAGCAAGCCGTATCAAAACTGCTTTTACACAGACACACCCCTCAGCATGTCTAGACAGTCATGAAAAATAAAAAGCAGTGGCCATTTTCGAACCCAGGATACTATACACCATAGTCAAGGTACAGAACCACTAAGCCATGACAGCAGTACCTAGAAATGCAATAATAGCTAATATATAGGAATGAATACAAACTACAGCATGACAATTCAGGTTTACTGAAGTTGATACAATTCCAAAATGGCCAATCACAGATATAAAACGGACTATATAAGCCCCATAGGCGGGAATACACAACATAAACGATTGTAGAACTGACCTGCAGGCAGAATGACAGGAGTAGGAGAGGGTAGTTGCTTCCGAGCACAGAGGTGGGGTGTTGAGGAGTCCAGGTACATGGTCTGGCTCCTAGTCCATAATCATGAGGCCCAACTCATGCAGGGCCAGGTCCTCTGGGGAGCATACAGGGCCGAGGCGTGAGACCAGTTGGCTCATGATCTCACCAGTGCCACAGGGATTCCAAGGACTGGTGAGCAGGTCCATCACCACCATGCAGACCTGAAGAGATGCAAGCAGGACCAGCTGAACCTTTGGATCCAGGAGGCCCGGCAAACACCCAATGCCCCACTACTGAGTAAGTAACATTTAATTATGTATGTAAGAAATTAAACTAGCTGATATTATGGAGATGTGTATTCCAATATTACTTCATTTATATTACAGCTGCAGGTGTCCGTTCTAGAGCCTATGGCGATAGGCTGGTGCAGTTCCGCCACCAGGCAGGTCAGTAATCCACTACCAGTAACCGTAAAGAAATATAAAAGTATGACAGTCAGCAAAAGAGTGCAGTGTATTCAGTAAGGAATAAAATCTGCAAGTAACAGTGTGAAAGTGTCTGCGAGTCATGCTTGATTACAAAAGTGCATTTCAGCCTGTAAGTTAAACCGAAAAATGAAACTGTCTGACATATATTCTGAAATAAAAATGCCCTACCTGTAAGAAAATAGTACACAACCTGCAACAGGCTGAAAAGTATAGCTGCAGAAGATGATGAAATCACATGTGTGAAATATATCCCTGTGGAAATACTGAAACATGACAGAAGTGAGACTGCTGGAAAGGATTGTAATAACTACAGGTAAAACATGTCAATAAAGCTTAGAAGTAAGTACCATCCTGAATAGTAAAATGAAAGCAAGTGAGAGAGTGTGAGAAAGTGTCATGAATCCAGCAATACAGTAGTAATAACCCCTGAATAAAGTATACTGCAGTCAAGACAGAATGAAATGCATGTGAGATTCAAAACCAAACAGCGAAATCTGTTCAAAGTGTTGCTGCATGTGGAATGTGTATCCCAAAATCTGGATATGTTGCTCTCATTCTGAAATATGCAGATAGGATGATTGTCTGATATACCAAACATCCACACTTGTCTACAGCTATATAAAGCAAATGTAGCAAGAAGATGTAGCTGAACAAAGCTAGATATGAATGTGTATGAAGAACACTAAAATGTATATTGATGTTGCAGTAACAGTCCTATCACCAAGTTGAAATAGTTATCATATAGGAAACTGTAGTTAGAACAGTAGTGTGTATATAACTGTAGCTATTAGAAATGTACAGCATATGTATTGTTATTCGAAGGTGTTAATATTACTTTCTTTACCCCACCCTATAACCACATATAACCCATTCCACGTGAAAATGGTATGTGCAATCACAATTAACATGCCCTGTATTACACAGTGTTAATACTTCATATTTCCTATTGGTGTCCAATATGCATGTCACTACACATATGTCACAGCTTGGGTACACATGTGTGTATGACATGGTATGACACTATGCTGTGGGTGATACTGTTGATATTGGTCATTGGTTAGCATTCTGGTAGTGTACATAACCTCAACAGCCTGATTTTAACAATTCGTTACATGATGTCTTGACAACTGACACACAGCTGTAGGATACACAGTAGCATTAGAATCTTTCTGGTTTTGTACTATACCAGTTACCAGTGGTAATGACCACGACACATTCCCGTGACCACTCCTGTTTGTCATGTGTCCGTCCTAGGTACACACAGACACACTAGGAATATGTACATCCACATCTGGTGATGCATGCAGTGGCCTACAAAGCAGTCCCCGGATTAGACACCTATCTTTCATGAGGGTATCATACAGACACATACCTGTTGACAAACACATGTTGTGACGCTATGATCCAACAACAGCATAGTCATCCACATTTGCTACACATAGTATCCTGATTGTACCACATTGGTAGTAGCACACAATGTGTATCAGGGGTACCGATGCTTACAGACAGCCACAGGTGATTTCATCTGTCCTTTGATATCCACATCCCCAAAGCTATGCTGATGTCCCTCAGTGTATCACATATGTAATAAGGTGTCTGTATGCATATACACGGGGTTGTTGTACGCCTACCATGAATGGCCATTATTGACAGACTGTGTTGTGTTTGGGCATGTCTGTCATATGCCACAGGCATACACCCACACTCACACGATTCTGTAACAACTGTCATGTGTGTGTGTGTGACACAGATGACCTAGGGCACAGATCACTACAGGGAGCTATCCTTACCCTCATTTGCATAGGATTGCCTACTAATGCTTGGTTACAACTCTTAGACTGAGCTTCCCCCTTTGGCAACCTCTACTCGGTATTCATGTTGTCGTTGGACTGCCATTCCCTTGCATTGTATATTAGGAATTACTGTGAAATCCACATTTCTGCTTTTTAATTATTGGTTTTCTGGTTTTTACAGTGCACCGCATTTGCACGGCGCTCCGCTAAGCTTAAACATCGGCTATCGGGAAAATAAATATTATTTTAATTTATTTTATTTTTGCATCGGTGGACATTGCCAATGGCCGTATTTTTGGCCATTGGCATGCTTCCCTGACTGAATGCATCCTTTTTTGGAGCTGTCACAGCTCCATTTTTCTATTTGCAGAAACGTACTCAGTTGTCAACGGAGTACATTTCTACAAATAACACTACTCTTACTCGGACAGGTTAGGGTTTCCTGAATCGCAAATTTACCTCATTTGCGTACCTTTCAGCAGCAAATGAGGTAGTTTGCATATCCTTGCCCTGTCCGTGTAAGAGTCGTTTTAGGAGCTCTGTTGCATGCCCCTACTGGCTGTTCCTGGATCGCTCGGCGGACATGTTGGCTGCATGGAGTCTCCCCCCAATGTCTATCAATGACATCGGTGTAATCGCGGATGGCACCGGCAAGGTCACAGATACTGTCATTGATCACAGTGTTATGAGCCCTCTGCACCCTTAGTCCCTGCCTGGTGTACCGTTCCATACGTGCCTGTGCTTGCATCACAGCCCGGAACATACCTGAGGTTGTGAGACCTGTGGGGCCACGCCTGCCAGGGGCATTATGCCCAGCGATGCTTCCACGAGAACCCCTGGACATATGCCTATGTCATATCATTCCGTGTGTCTGGGCATGGCTGCTGTGTGGGGTTGCATGTGTCATGGATACCACACTTTCCTGGACAATGCCTACCGTATGCTGTTCCTCACCTAAGGCCATTAGTGTTGAGGGATGTAATG